>NC_046155.1:66255281-66445281 GCF_011064425.1 Rattus rattus
TAAACTGTTCATCAGCACAGCCTATGAATGAACGGCGATCACCCCCCACCCCCAGGGAAAAGAGCCACACAATCTTCCTCGGAGAAATCTCTAAAATTTAACAGGCCTTCCAGGCACCTCACAGCTTGTCCTAGAAATGATCGGTTGAAAGGCACAGCAAACTGGCCAGTTCTCCAGTATCCATATGCTCCTCAAGTGAAAGGTACCTAGCACCATGGAGACCAGCATCCTTGTCACAACACTACAGGATACACATCACCTGTATCTTGACCTAAGCTGAACACAGTCACAGAGCATCGGGTATTGGATGTGGCCTGTAGTGACACTCAAAGGGTCTGGTTTGGGTGAGTCACGCATCGTCTAGGGCTCTGGTGACTCAAGCAATTCTTCCCTGAAAAACTCTTGCAAAGATAGGGAAGGGGTCTCAGGATCCAGTGAGCTCTTGGCTGTCCCACTCTCAGTTCGTAAGATGCCAGCTGAACTAGTTTTGCAATGCCCTGCCCAGGATGTGGACATCGTGGAGACCACAATGCAAGCCACCAAGGAAAGGGAACTCTCTTGAGAAATGACTCCATCTGAGGTAGTGGAAATAAAGAGACCCAGCAGGCAACCCCAAGTCACAGGATCAGAAAAATATAGCAGGAGGCTCTAGGAGAGATTGAGATACATGAAACCACCAGGGCACAGGGGGACAGAAGTCCTCAGGGTCTCTCTGCCTCTGCTTAGAAACCTGGACTCTGTAGGCAGTTGGTCACAGAGACCCACTGGCTCTGGTGAGGGTCAGCCTCCCTGTAAGAAGAAGCAGTCCCTATCTGTCCCCATTGTTGTCTCAACAACTAAACTGAGCCATTCCTCTCTCTGATAGATCAGAAACTAAAAATGGCCACTGGAGGCTTTTCCGTGTGCTGGTGGGCATGGAGCCCACCAGTGGGGACAAGAGCACTCTGCCAACTGTTATATGAGTCCCGTCCTTGTTCTCCTGTGCACCCCAAGAATGGGTGTCCCACCCAGATCCTGTAGGCTCTGCCCATGTCCTTGACACATGGGTTACTGTTAGGCCCAGGCTAGTGCGTGTGCAAACAAGTCTGCCAGGTTTCTGGTTTCCCAGGGCTCTGTTGCTCTCCCTTCTAGCCTGCATCTGGGCTAGTTCCTGGCAACAGGAATGGAGACACGGGCTCAGCAGATGCTACCAGAGTCCGCTTTGATAGGAGACCAGGCAACTGTACCTCTCATTCTTAGCCGATGCTTCAAATTCATTCATGTCTCCCACGAGCCTCCTATTGGAGGCTACCTCTCTAGTCCAGGACAGACCTGCTCAGTGGTGTTCATTGGCAGCCAGGCCTACCTCATACGAAACGCACCAGTACCTTTCACTCTGAATTCTGTTCCTTTCCAGCGGGGGTTAGAGCCATGGGTGGCCATGATGATTCTTAGACGAAGAGGGGAACCCCTGATTCCTTATTGTTGGAGGAGGACAGTGAGGTGAGGACTGACTTCAAGATAGGGTGCTGGAAGGCCTGAGTGCTGTTTGCCTGCCCTGTTAGATGAGAGGTGCCTGGGCAGAGGAAGGAGTCAGGCCTCCCTGGTGAGTATGGGTGGGTGGGTGGGGGGTCACAAGGAAAGGCCTCAGGATCAGTGCTGGGCTGGAAGTGGGGTGCCCCCCCCCAGGGCTTACCTCCTTCCTTTCCTTCAGGTTCGTCAACATGACAATGGTGGCTGACCTTTGCTCCCAGACCATTCTCCAGAAGTCATTCACTGTCTCCTGCTTAGGGCCTGCGTGCAGAGAGGAGCGTTAGGGTGAAGGAGCCATCTAAACTTTGTTCACGAATTCAGCCTTGGAAGGATCACAGCTTCCCCCAGGCGCATGGCAGGCCCCACAGCCTGGAAGCTTTCTGTACAGCCAGAGTTCAGGTGGCTGATTTATGGGCAAAAGAAAAGGGGACCACAGAAGACGGCGGAGGGCCATGTTTGCTCTGCATTCATAGTGGCTGGGAGCCACCACACACTTGAGTCCCTCAGCGTCACAGGTCCCCTCCAGAACTGCTAAACTGGAATGCGGGTGTGAGCACATGTGTGCCTAAGTGGGAAAAGAGGGACAGGGAGAAGGAAGGAAAGGGAGGGAGGGGTCAGGAAGAAGAACCGCCTCTGTCCTTTGTCCACTTCCTGCCTGAATATGACGCAGGGCCTGGGGGCATAACAACTCTTGAGCTCCTAAGGCTAAAACTTCTATGCTGAGGAGAAGGGGACAGGAGACAAAGAAATCCTTCCTTGACAAGCTGATGCTTACAAAAGAAATGCAGGCCTTAGTGACGTTTCCACCAGTGTCCGGCAGGCTTTCTCTCATTTACAGAGGGCACAGTCCCCTATGTGTAACAAGTGCTTCTATTTCTAGGAAATCTGGCCTAGGGGAGGCGGGTAGAGAAGTGTAGTTTCAGCTTCACTGATCTCCGGGGAATTTCGCCACCTTCCCAAAAAAGGCAGCCTCTGGCAGACTAGAAGGTTCTCTAAGTACAGGGTGGGACTGGGTACAAGGGTAAGGAAAGGATTTTGTAGCTAAGCCACAGTGGCCATGACCTTGATCTAACAGCCCCTCTATTCTGTCCTCCACCCGAAGTAAGAGCTTTTCGGAGTTCAGGCAGCTGAGAGAAGTCAGTTATCTTTGAATGTGAGTCTCAGGGTAGCCAGAGGCCCCATGTGTGCTGTGGATGTCACAGAGGGGCACGCAGTGTGGGTGTCTAACACAGTGCCACTATGGGGCACACTCATGAAAAGCCAGTACGAATCGTTGGTATTGTTGGCAAGTAGATATTCAAACCATAGACTTCTATGCAGACATGAATGAAATCGAACACTTACCTTGAGCTGCTATGAATTTGTTCTTTTCTTTGTAGCCCTAGAAAAATGAAGTTGGACCTGTCATTATCCAGGGCTATCTTTGACTAGGGACCACTTTGTTCACAGAAGGGGAGGAAAGATTCATCCGAGAGGATGTAGAAGACAGAAGAAGTAACATGAAAACAAATCCAAAAACCAAAACTAAAACCCAGCAGTCTCAGAAATAACTGATTCTTTCCTGTGGCCTGTACTACTGTGTTTTTGTTTTCCTATACATACATACACACACACACACACACACACACACACACACACACACACACAAGCAGATGACATACTAAATGATGTTTTTAAACGGGCTCATGTGTACAAATCCCTTTATTTCTTTATATATTTTTAAGTAATAAATTTAAAACTTTAAATGACATTTCAAAGATAACTAAATTAATTCTGTGGCCCATTGTGGGTTATTTAGTCAAATGCACCCAGTGGGTTCTAGTTTGTTGGCACTGTAAGGATCTGGACTGAACACCTCCAGCATCCACTGCGGTCATTAGCCTCTCTGTATTTGTTATCTTTCTGACTTCTGGTGCAAATGCAATCTGGGAAAGTACAATGGCCTCCTGCTCTCAGTGTGTCCACAAAGCTCAGGATCAGAGTGGTGGGCACCTGCACATCATGGTTAAACTCAGCCCCTGAATGCCCAGCCAGGGGAAAGGAAATCAATCAACTTACATCTATGTAGGAAGCATTAATGTAGTCAGAGCAGGGGATTCCATCCAATTGGCTCAAAATCACTCTGCAATGATCATCTGGGGAAAGCAGGAAAAAAAAAAACTGTGATGATAGAACGAGGAGCTACAGAAACCTGGGGTGTCTTTTACCTAAGAGTCAGTCACTGGAAGGACATAACCAGACCTCCTCTTGAGGTCAGGGTGGGGTGCCCTGCCTTGTTGAGTCCTCAACTAGGGGAGGCCCAACCATCACACAAGCAGACAGCAGCGAGTGTAGTGATCATCTTCTCACAGTAGGCCCACACATTAACAGCTGCAGATGCACGCAGGGGACCTCGGGATACAGAACTTTTCACTCCGGCTTCCAGAGGGCATGTGAGTAAAGGGTTTGGAATTCTGAACTCCAATATCCATCCTTCACCATTTGCCCCACAGCTGGAAGGAAGCTGGGTTTGCCCATGCTAGACCATTGACTATGGGAGTCTAGCTGGCTCCCTGGGGCATTTTCCAGAGTGGGAAGGAAGCCAGACATGAGTGTGTGTGTGTGTGTGTGTGTGTGTGTATGTGTGTGTGTGTATGTGTGTGTGTTAAGTGTTACACACATATGATCTGTGTTAAGAATATGTTGTATGGTATATATGTGTATGCTGGGGTGTGTACATGTGTTGAGAATTAAATGTGCTGTATGAGTGTGTTTTTGTGGTGTTGTGTATTTTACATGCACGGTATGTTCATATACTTAATGTGGGAAGTACATGTTGTGTGGTTATATGTGCTGCGTGTGTGGTGTATATATTTCTGTGGTATTGCGTGTTATACATGCATGTATGTGCATATGCTTGAGTGTGCTAAGCATGTGCTGGACGGTAGGACAAGCTGATTGTGAGTTTATTGTGTCTGGTGTATGGCAGAGGTGGGGGGATGGCTCATCTCTGGGGACACTTACTACCCACACATGCTGGCCAGGATGACAACCCCCAAATCCACTGCCACATATCAACACACTCCCATCCAGGGGCTCAAGGATAGAAACAGCTGTGTCACTGCACATGTCACACTGGCTGAAGAGATTTTAGAACAACATATACCATGGGACAGTGATGGGAGCACAGGGCAAAATGGCATCTGCATGGACTTGGGCCTTCGCGTCTTCTAACGGATTCCTGAGTCTACATTCTGAAAAGTCACACTTGGCTGTCACAACACTACTTTCTAAAGTCACTAGCAGTGGCATCCTTCCAGCAGAGGGCTATCAGGCTGCTGCTGGCCACAGAGAGTCCCCACAAGCATGCAAGTGCTCAGCCTTTTGGACACAGAGTGCCCTAATCATTGGGAATCCCAGGCCAAGGTCAACATTACAGTTCAGCCCAGGGGTATCTTTGAACCTATTGCAAGTCTGCCCTAGCTTGGGGTGTACTAGGAGGGGGGCTCCTGGAACTGTGGGCATTGGGTCCATCCATGCCACCTTACTGATCCTAATCTGACTCCATGACATTCAGCCCACCACATTGCTCCAGCAGGAACAAAAATTCCAATAGAGCCAGGCATGTCTCTGTGAAACACACCGTGTACCCACAGTCTTGGAGAGCTGTCAACATCCCAAGTCACATGTTACTTCTAGGTAGGAAGGGATGAGGCTAGCCTCACCCTGGGGCAGGAGCAGGGGAACTTATGGAGGGCCATTGAGCAGGACTGTTTAGAACTCTGCCACACTTTTATATGAGGAGAGGGCAGACCGATTTTCTTCTGTAATCCAACCCAGTCTTGTGTACAGCAGAAAGATTTTGGAAGGTGCCCAGCCTCTGCTAGAATGATTCCTTGGTGAGCTGAGCTCCCCACCTGAGTCTGTTGCAGGAGTTTAGCCGTGAATTCGGTTCCTGAGCTCTCACCAGGAACTAGCACTCCTCTCTCTCTCTCTGTCCCTCTCTGTCTCTGTCTCTGTCTCTCTGTCTCTGCCTCTCTCTTCTCTCTGTCTCTGTCTCCATCTCTGTCTCTCTCTCTGTCTCTCTCTCTCTGTGTCTCCATCTTTCTCTCCTTTCTTTTCTCCTCCATTCTCACTCTTGTCATTTCCCCTCCTCCACAGCGTCTTGCTTGCCACATAGTCCAGACTGTTCTCTATCTGGAGAGCCTCCTGCCTCAGTCTGGAGGCTGCTAGAATTACAGGTGCGTATTGCCACCTCTGTCTCAGAAATATTCTTGGTTAAGACTTTGGGTATTAGCTTTAGGGAACAGTAGGTTTAATGATAAAGAGAGAAGTTAGGCAAGATGCCTGAATGTCTTTGGCCCTAAGGTGGCCTTAAACACATGAGGCATAAATTAAACTCATCAAGGAAGATGAAGTGTTAAATTAGAAGTCAAGACAGATCTTTGAGAATCACAATTACCAGTTAACATAAACTTCTCTGAAGAGCCCAGACATCTTCATGGTCTTTGAGCTATTGAGTCACAGCAGTAGTTCCTTTGGCTCTCCATAACCCACCCATCAGTAAAGCTACTGTGTGTCTAAACTTGGGACAAGCCACCCCCACAGCCAGACCCTACTCCCTTGGCCTTGACAAACAAAAGCCCATTAGTTAATTACTCTAGATTTAGTTGGATCCTAGAATCGTGACCAGCTTTACAGAGAAGTCACTTATAAACCTTATACACAAGTGGCAGAAAAGAGCTACTTCCAGAAACTGCTAGAAATCTAGGATTATATGTTGGACAGGTCACAGCTCCATGTGCACACTGAAGTTGACTGAGGTCTGCTTCCTGACTCTACCAGGCATTCCTTAAGAGCAAAGGTCTCTGGGACCAGTAGGAGGCATCTGTTAGGGATTCAAGGCCCAGCTTGGAGTTATCTGAGGCTGCTCTTCTGTGGGCTTGAAGGGTGACTCTGTGGTTGAGAGGATGGGAGGGACTTGGAACAGTGTCACAACCCTCAAGCACCAGCTTTTGAAAGGTCGGCTGGGAACATGCAGGGTTTGTCCTGGCGGTGAGACAGGCACCTCAGGCCTAGACTCAGCCAGCAACAGCAGATCACAAGACGCCCAGACCACATCAGCCTTCACCCTACCTCTGACACTTCCTTGGCAACCACACTCCCCAGCTCGTGGTTGCTGTTTCCTGCTGAAGTTAGAATTGGGTTTGTTTAGCACCTCAAGCGTGCCAAACTCGTGTGGACTTTTCAATCTACCATCTTGGTCTTTGGTCCTGGACCATAAATCTCATTGAGGATTTGTTTCTGGTTTAGTCAAACACTAACTGTGAAGGAAGGTACTGCTCAAGGCCACCAACAGGCCTAGACGGGCACTCAGGATTGAATCTGGCAGGAGAGGCCTTGCCTGCTGGTGCCTAAGTCTGTGAGAAGCGGTCCTGCCCAGCTTGCTTCCTGTATGGTTAGCAGCCAGAGTGGCCAGCAGCAGCAAAGCTGCCCACACCCTGGGCAGGGAAATGGACACTCAGGCCGTGTGGCTCTGAATTCCCTGGGACACGCACCGAGCAGTCACAACACTGTCACCAGCAAGCTGCAAAGCAGTGCCAAGTGTAACACGCATGTCGCAGATCACACGAAAACAACAGTAAACAACAAGTCTTACTGGGCAGAATGTTGGGGTATCTGTTTTTTTCTCTGTTTTCTTCTTTATTTGCTAGTTCAAAGGTTCCTTGTATGTGTCCGGAAGGCAATGACTGGAAAGAAACAGAGAGTTGATTGAACACTAATGAATCTAAACCCAGGTTCCCATTAGCTTCGATACCAAGTCCAGGAATTAAAACTACCATCTCTCCATCGTTCATGTCTCTCGTTAGGTCCCACACTAGACACTGGGAAGACAATGAATGTTACACAGAGATGAGCTTTCTTCAGGGTCTTCTGTCTAGATCCTAAACTTTGTGAGGTCAGGAACTCATTCACAACGGAGCTTATCATCCTCCAGTCTGCACAGCTCTTGGCCCAGGCAGGGACTCCTTGGGTACAAGTGAACTGATCCCAAAGGAATTCTGATGCAGGAGACAGAGGGGCAAAGACTACCAAGAAGAAAGTGCTGAGACCTCTGGACCAAGCTTCAGGAGAGAGGCAGGATCCTGGAGAGTGACTGCAGACACAGCCCTCACCATACCCAGGACTCAGCTGTCTCTGTGGATTAGGTCAGGTCAGCAGGGTCAGGCCCAAAAGCTCCCTAGAAATGCTGATTCTCCCAGCCCCCAAGGACCCCTAGAGGTTTGGGAGTCTGTGGCTTAAGATGTACCCTGTTAATGACTGCTGTGCTCTGGCCTAGGAGTATCAGTGTGGAGCAGAAGTTTCACTTTGCCACGGTGCTGAAACTGAGAACCATCACATCTGGGAGTAAAGTGGACATGTGGGTTTCTACTTCTTTCCACCACGGAAGCTACCTGCCTTTGATTTTGGTTGCCTCCAGCTGTTTGCTGTTTGCATGCTTCTGGGCTCTTCTTTGTGCTCCAAAGGAGCACCTTGAACTTCAAATCATGCCCTTCAACATGAAACTTGCCTCTGGTTAGATCTAGGACCATTGGGCTCCAAGAAAGAAGTGTTTTGTGATGTGTTAAGCACAGAGAAAACACATGGCTTACCTGCCTTCCCTAACTCCTAGCCTATGATCAGATGACATAGGACCAGACCAAATGAACAGTGTTAGAAATGTACTCAGTATCACCTGACTGAAAAGATAGACCTTGGTCGTGTAGCCTGAAAGGACCCTCTTGCTCAAGCATGAGGAAACATGAGGACCTTCTCGTTCTCTGCATCCCACTTTAGGGTGCTGGGAGTTGGGGTCTGGCTTCATAGAGCAGCCTCAGATGACATCCATGATGTCCTGAGATTGTTCTCGTTTTATGTCTGGGCACTGACCTCCCTCTAGCAGCAGGAGCTTCTCAGTGCCCACAAGGGCTCACATCAGGATGTTCTCCTCTGTTCTGGTCCGCCACATCTCATAGACACAGGCAGAGACCCTGCCTGGGCTTGTGTGGAGGGACCAATCAAAGGTCATCCCAGCAATGCCAATGAGGGGCTCTCAAACTTGTCCCCAGCTATGAACACTTAGGTTCCTTAAGCTCAGACTCACCACCAGAGCTGGCTTGGCACTACCCCTTGGCCCTAAGTGGACGCTGAATTTGTGGTAACATCCCAGGACTTTCTCAGAAAGTTTTAACCCAGAACACAAAAACCCAGGCACGTTAATGTCACAGTGGCACATGAAACCGTGCATCTGGCAAACCTCACAGGCTGAGCAGATCCTAGGGGCTCAGTGACAATACTGCCAACAGCAGTTATTAGCTGTAACATGTGAACCACTTCCCTGTAGAGGGCCCACGACAGAGGAACATCCTCCACAGGACACATGGAGTACTCGGGAATACTCTAGTGTGGATGTGTCATTTCTGCATACTTGGAACTGCTCTCAATATAAGGCTTATTAAAAACATCAAAGTGGATAAAACAAAGGAAGGCAAGGTAGCTGCAATGTGATGACCAGCGGAGCCTGAGTGTGAAGAGGAATCAGGCTCTGGCCACCCCTTCTACAGCTGTGTGCCTCTGAGATGTGGGCCATAGAGATGAGGTAGTCCACCCTGCCTGCCCAGGCTCCTGGAGGATAGACTGGGGAGGCGGTCAGAGCTCTTTGTGTCCCCCATACATAAGCCCAGACCTAAGCAAGCGGAAAAGTTTCCTGCATAGATTAGGCCCAGCACGTTTTCCTGCTGTCGGGCTACGCACGAACGCACGAACGCGCGCAGGCACGCAGGCACGCAGGCACGCAGGCACGCAGGCACGCAGGCACGCAGGCACGCAGGCACGCAGGGCACGCAGGCACGCAGGCACGCAGGCACGCAGGCACGCACGCACGCAGGCACGCAGGCACGCACGCACGCACGCACGCACGCACGCACGCACGCACGCACGCACGCAGTTCCTCGGGTTTCTCAGCTGCTCAGTAGTCCCCGGAAGTAAGAGTACATGGGGATGATTAGCCTGCAGTGACCCTTTGTGTGTGCTCTCGACAGTCTGGTTTGTTCTGTCGAGATAAGACCCAGGCTGGAGAGATGGCTCAGTGGTTAAGAGCACTGGCTGCTCTTCCAAAAGTCATGAGTTCATATTCCAAGCAACCACATGTTGGCTCACAACCATCTGGAATTGGATCTGATGCCCTCTTCTGGTGTGTCAAGGGCAGTGTGGTCATATACATAAGATAAATAAATCTTAAAACAAAGACAAGACCCAGAGGACAGCTTGGGTCTGTATGTTGTGCTGGGACACATAAACAAACAACTCCCCCTGTAGGTATTGTATATTTATCATAGGGAACACCCCAGGCTGCTGGTTTGACACTAGGAGAGACCTGGGAAGACACTCCCCAGAGAGGGGTTTCCACTGCATATGGGCCTCCTTTTCTGAGACTGAAGTCAGGAACTGGAAACAGAGTAGAGATCTACGTTTCCAGGAGGAGCTAACAGATAGCTTCTTATCCACATGTTACCTGTTACGGATTGGTTTAAGTGTTATCAAAGCCCCATAGGGCAGGGAAAATCCCTACTTCACAGATGAAGAAACTGAGGCAGAGGTTAAGGGAATAGCCCAAGTCTTCCGGGCCAGGATTGTACACAGACAAACCAGTTCCAACATTCATCCCACTCTCCTGATGATCTTAACGCCAAACCCCTTCTTATCCTCAAGTTCATGGCCACCTAAACATGGGTTTGACAATACAGGAACGTCCAAATACATGTTGAGACTTATCCAGATCCCTTCCATGACCTTTAGGAGAGGGTGTCAGACCAGTGAAAGGGAGGGTAGGAAACTTAAATGTGTTCTCTGAGTACTGGCCTGGCTGATTTGGATAGAAGGATGTGGTAGGAGTGTAGCCATGGATGGGCCCAGCTCCTGACTGGAGAGAGGAGCCAGGCTTCATGCATTCTTACCCCACACTGTATCTCTACAGGCAGCAGGACTCTGCACAACTGAGGGCCACACAGAGGCAGGCTGGGAGGGACAGGGGAGGGAATCATTTGTTTCAGGGATAAAATTTACAGGGGCTCCAGAAAAAAAGAAAAAAAGAGCCTCTGAGGCACCGTCTTTTCTACCGTATGTTTTCCTCTTAAGAATTTTAGATAGCATTTATTTGCTTATGTGCACATGCCTGTGTGCACACATATGTCACACCATCAATGTGGTGGTCAGTGGCTGATTTTCAAGAAACAGCCTTGCCCTTCCGTTCATTATGCAGGTTTCAGAAATTGAACTCAGGTTGTCAGGCTTGGCGGCAAGTGCTTTTACCTGCCGAGCCATCTTATCAGCAGCCATACATCCTTTCTAAAAAGCTAACCGGGTGTTTAAAATTCGTAATGGTGAAAAGCATCAAACTGTTCAATCATGGCAGAATCCATAACTGTGCCATACAACCCACGGTGGAGCCCAGGCAGCAAGGGGATACACAGACATGGTTCTCTCCTGACAGTGACCAAGCAGTTCCCTTCACCATCGCTTGCCTTTGTTTTGATATTTTAAGTAAACTATTGAACCAGGGCCTGTCTTGCCTGCTGCGCTTTCCCTGGTCACTGGCACCCTACACATGACAGCAGAACTGGAAGGGGAAGTGGGAGCCCAGGGAGGGGGCAAGCTTCTATCGGCAATGTGAGCCACAGCTATTTTAGAAATGGAGAATTAACTTCTGGTGTTAAGTTATACATTTGCAAAACAACAGTGCTTGCTGCTGTCTTTCAGTATGACCTAATTTAGGAAAAAAAAAAAAAAGAGGAAAACACATTTGGTGCAGTAAAAAGGGAAGCAAGCTAAAGAGGAAGGTGTAATGATGAAAAGTGGGTAAAGTGTGGTTGAGCCCACCATCGCCTTCCCATGCCCCCACAGGCATCTCTGCATGAAGAGTCAGTCAGCCCTGCCGGCTCCCTCCCTAGAAACAAACACACGGCACTATTTAAAAAGTTCATCATCTGGGAGGCTCACATCTGTGCTGTCTTAGAGCCTCCATCCCCAGGCACCATTTGGTGGTGTTGGAAGTGACCTAGAGTACAATAGCTGTTATGACAGAGATAGGCCCAGGCAGCCATCAGGGACAGCCACTTTTGCTCAAGCCCAACGTTCAGCTCCCAGCCCTGCATGCAGGGTGAAGACTTGAACAAATCCCCTCAGAACACAAACTGTGTGGGGCTCTGTGTCCAAAATGGCACTTCATACCTACCCATCTGACAGACATTAGACAATCAACAACTTGGGGGCAGAAAGACGGCTGAGAGATTAAGAGCTGGGGGCTGGAGAGATGGCTCAGCGGTTAAGAGCACTGACTGCTCTTCCAGAGGTCCTGAGTTCAATTCCCAGCAACCACATGGTGGCTCACAACCATCTGTAATGAAATCTGATGCCCTCTTCTGGTGTGTCTGAAGTACAGTGTACTTAATAAATAAATAAATCTTAAAAAAAAAAGAGCTCTTTCTGCTCTTGGAGAGGACCTGGGTTCAGTTCTCAGAGCCTGCTTGGTGGCTTACAACTGCCTGTAACTGCAGTTCTAGGAGATCTGCTGGCCTCTTCTGGCACTGCACCCATATGGTGCACAAGCACATAACAAAACACTCACACATACATATAAAATAAAAACTTAAAATTAAAGAGGAAATGAAAACTCGAAGGGTTGGGTGACCAAGGTCTGGAGTTGAGAGTTCTGAGCATGACTACAGAGAACTGTCAGTGGGCAGAGGCCTGTCTCAGTGAGCCACTGCTCCTTAGAGGGTGTGGGAGTGATTCATCCCATACTGCAGAGACTCACACACATACCGAACACGAGCTAGTGTCCTCTGCAGACAGTCCCTACAACCACTGAACTGTGCCGTGATGGTAGCTCAGAGGGACCAGTGCTGATTGGATTAGAAGCTGGACCTCTTGGGGACCATGACAAGATGCTTTGTGGGAGGCTCTCTGTAGCCTTCAAGGTAAAGCTGCCACCTGTCCTATGTACCATATGATGCAATAATGTGTTTTTCACAGCTGCTGTCATACCATGGTACCCAATCGTGGAGCTGGCAGCAACCCCCAGGAGCATCAGGCTCAACCATCTCACTTCCTAAGTAACAAGGAGCATCAGTGAGGGGCATTATATTAGGGACCAGGCTTTCCGGACCCCACTTCTGAGTGGCATCACAAGTTGCACAAGTTCCCTGACTGTGTCTGACTGGCTCTGACTGTCCTGCTGTTCCTCGTGATGGCCGAGACCTGGGACACTCACATTGAACTCCTCTCGGAACCGCTTGCAGTCATCCGCAGATCTCACCCGGATCTCCTCCTCCAGGTGCTCCACCGGGATGGGGAAGTACTTCTTGGGACCCGATGGAGATCTGCTCAGTAGCATCACTCTCTGCTGCTCTGTAGGGCCAGGAGCAACAGAGAAGCCACTTAGTTCCATCGCCCATGGCTGACTCATCCCTCAGATGGTCTGACAGCATTCCTCATGGATCTGTACAGTGGGAGGGGACCAGTCCTCTCAAACTGCTCACCCTGGGGCTAACCCGGCCCTGAGCAACTGAATCAAACATCTGCTTCCCAACACACCCATTTTCAGCAAGTGATGGCAGCATTCCTGTCCATCATAGACACTGTATTCTTGATCTTGCTTGTGAGCTCACCCACCACTCAGCCTTCCTATTAACCTATGTTGCTTCCACACAAGGGTCACAGCTTCATGCTGCAACCAAGTTGAGAGAAGAGTAGTCACAGGGCTCTGGGTATAAGCTTAGACCAGATGGGGGTCTGCCAGGATCTCTGTCTTACAGCCTTTGCTTCTTGGCAACACACAGACCAGCTTCCTTAAATCTCATTCATTACAGTGCAGAGAAACAAGCCATCTTTGAGGCAAGAGAGGACAGGACACTACAAAGGAGGTGGGGTGTGGGCTGAGGGGCTTTGACTAGCCACCCCTGCAAGCTCAGAATGTGGTGCAAACAGTGCCAGGGACTGGCATTTCTCTTCACAGAGAGGGAGCTGGCTCGATAAGGTCAGTAGAATAAGTCAGTTGTCACCTTTGCAAAAGGCCCTGTCCCAATCTGCAGAGCTCATAGAGACTTTGCTCCAAGACACCCTTCGGCTGCAGCCAGGTGAGCTGGTAGAAGCTTGTGGGCTTCTTGCCCCTCCCAGCCACACTCTTCCCTCTGCACTGGCTTCTGGGATATGCAGGGAGGTGAGAAAGACAGGATGCAGAATGGAGTTGCGCTGGAACCATATGATGGTCTACGCGGATGTGCAGGTCCCCTAAGCCCTGCAGTGCTACAACTCAGGTGAGACCTCTCCTGCTCATGTCTGTCCTACCTGTGGGGTTGCTCTAGTTCCTTCACTGTCTTGGTGGAGTTCTAAAGTGTCTCTTGAGTTCTGATGGCACGCATGTTACCTCAAGCCAGACAAAGCTCTGTATGAAGTCATAACAGAAAGCTGCAACCACTGTTGTGAGCCAGTGTTTTGTGTTTTTAATTGTCACTGAAAACCAGGGACTTTGCTTATGCTGGGCAAGGGCTGGACCACTGAGCTGTATCCCCAGGTCCCTTGGTCATTTGAGGCAGGATCTGGTTATGTAGCTCAGTCTGGCCTTGAACCTGTGATGCTTCTGCCTTAGCAAGTGCCTTCAAATACTAAGATTCCAAGCCCGTGCCACCCCCACTCAGCTAGAACCTGCACGTTTGAAACCTCTTCTTTGTCTTCCCATTGAAACACAGAGAAAGAAAAACAAGCTTTTATAAGCAGCATTTACAAGTTGGAACACAGCTGGAATCTCAGTTAGGCATGTCCCCTAACTGACGCTCCTTCGCCGGAGTGAGTAGCTTTGGCTAAGCAGTGCCCCTTTCCAGTGATCCTGAGGTAGCACGGCATCAACCGAACACTTCACATCATGAGTTAGAGCCTTATCACAGGATGATTTCAAAGGCCTCAATGAGAAATGTTACTTGGCAAAGCCCTGCTAAACTGACAGGATATGAGTGGTCTCTTTAAAAAAAAAAAAAACCCACAAACAGAAATGTCTCAGACATCCGCTCTCCTGGCAGGGAAGGAGACCTCTGACGCTAAGTTCCGAAATAGAGAAACTTTGTGTTACTAGCAAGCGGCGGCATGAGCCCAGGAGGAGCTGGAGAGAGAGAGGCAAGGTTGAGTGACAGCCCAACGCCAGTCCCCTGTACCAAGACCCAGTGTGCAATACCTTGTTCTTCTAGGATCCCGTTAGGCATCTTCTTGTCGTTGCTGTTGACCACGGCTTTCCTCTGCTTCCTGAACCTTAGAGGCACAAGACGTGTTAGGTCTCAGCACAGCGGGAACCCCCAAGCCCTGAGTGTCGTGATACCCACCAGGTGAGCCTGGAAAAGTTCTTTCTGCTGCTCATGGCTGAGCTGTGTACAGCGCAGGCCTGACCAGCGGTATCTGAACTGTTTGGGCCCACACCCCCTGCCTCTAGCACACTCATTTCCTCATAGGAGCTGGTTAGAGCACGTCAGTGCCTGGGGACACTCCTACCTGAAGAAGTAGGCTGCAAGGAGGAACAGGAGGAGGAGCAGAGGCAGCAGCAGCCAGGTAAGCAGCGGCTGGGACGTACCAGGGTCCGGAGGACCTATGGGTGGGTGGGCGGTAGAGGGCAGAGACCCCATCAGGACCATGGGTAGGGGGGGGTAAGGATATTCACAACACACCACATGCTAGCTACAGTTTTCAAATTATCTCCCGTCAGTTCTTTCCTGGGGACAGAGGAGCGTAATGGTGGGACTTGACCAGGACCCTGATGAAGGGTCACCTCCTCACACCCCAGTGTGCCCTGCTAGTCAGTTATTTCTCTAAGTACCTTTGGCCCAGCCTGTCTCTTCGATGAGGAGGTAGAGGAAGGTAGCTCCTCCTCAGGGAACAGCTGTTGTGTCCTAGCCCACATGAAGCAAGAACACCAGGTCTAAGGAAACAGCCTTGTCCCAAGGTTTGGTACAGTTCTTGAGGAACAGGCACTCTGTGGTCTGGCCTTCCTTGTCATAGAGACTGCCGGCTTCCTGGAGCCAACTTACTAACCTTGCTTATCCATTCTTCACACTCCCCAGGTCCACCTTCCTCAGAGAGACACATATTTCTGCCCTTGCACCTTGGCTTTGGTGACCTTGTGGTCATCAACGGACCCATTCTCTCAACCTCTTAGGGCGCTCTCTCATCGCCACAAAGCTCCCACCCAAAGGGCCCCATCAAAAGCCTGCTACGACAGTTAACCAGCGTGGCTCCCGTCACGACCTGGTCCGAGGAGCTATGTCCTGCATTTGGTGAGTCCACGCTACAAGAGTGAGCAGGTCCCCATGGGAGGCTCTGGAGGTCAGTAGCTAGATTTCTATCCTCTTGAGTTCCAGAAGTGTCAAACATTGTTCCCAAGCTGAGCGTGTGTTTCAGAGTTCATGTCCTTCCTCCCATGTGCCAACCTGGTTCATCGAAACTCAGGATTCCAGGAAGGAGTTTGAAATGTCATTTTTTCCCCCAGCCCTGTGCATGTAATCTAGAGGCTATGCCCCACAGTACGCTACCTGTGACTCTGACTCAGAGGAGCTGATTCCCATCATGTTCAAGGTCAGGTATATATATTTTAGGCTTAATGGCTAGGACTATCTGCCCCTCCCTCAGGGGAGTACTCCAAACCTACCCACTGCCCAGCTGGGGCCCTTTAGGAGCAGCCTGGCCCAAGACTTCCAGGTCTGGCTCCAGGGAAGGGTATACCCTAGACTATGACCTGCATCAAATTTTAGCTTGGGTTGCTGAGATCTGCCTAACACCAACAGGCAAAGCTAAGCCAATCCCAGGGAGCCTTGCCGCTCAGGGTCCCCTGATTCAACTCCATCCATTTTTGGTCAGAGACCACTAGAAAGTGTGGGCAGTCTCCTTCTTCTTTTCAGGAAACGCTCACTGTCTTTTCTCGGTGTGTCACCATGGTGAAACTACCTACTTCTGCATTGCCCAGAGGTCAGCCCCTGGCTCAGGCTCTGTTCTGCAGAAGTAGCTGCTACTGTCCACCCTGTCATAGACAGAGCCCTACATCGATTGTCACACAGGCAGAAGGACGGCTCAGAAGGACTCATTATCCCTTCACTTGGTTTCTGTCATTTCTAACGTGCTTTGCCCAGGAAGGCAGAGGTCAGGGCCAGAACCTCTCAGACTTCCCAAGGGTAGCAGAACGCCCAAACCCAGACTGGGTGGTGTGGGACACAGGGAACTGTGAGGCATGCTCTGAACCTGTGGGAGGATGAATCCAGACTACTTCTTGCCTCAAATACCACAAAGGAAGAAACCCATACTTGATGTAAATGTTTTTGAAATTGTGGATGAACCTTGATAAACATTGTGGGCCAGGAAATAAGTCCTGGTGCATACTGGGTAGTGTCCCCTTGGTCCCAGTGGTGTTCCACCCAGGGAGTCATGAGGTCTCCCAGAGGATATCCTATGGTCACATTCTATTTCCAGTTTATGTTGACTCAGGGGTGGGGATGGGAAAAGGGCAAGAGTGGGGAGATGCAGATGGGTCTCTCTAGATGGTTCAGCTTTTTCCCTAAAGTGTTGTTGGGTTTTCCAATTGCATGTGAGCGAGTACATGCGTGTTCACATAGACTTTAGGCATAGGTGTGCCTGCATGTGAATAGATACACATTTGCTTACTTACACAGAATCTTCCTGACACTGGAAAGGCAATAGTTTGTGTGTGCAGTGGGGCCTGATGATGCTTTACTCTGGACACAGATTTCCCCGGTGACTCCTTTGCTGTGTCAGAAGGACCCAGGCAGAAGAGCATGGTCTAGCCTGGGGAAGCTCTTTCCAAACCTTATGGAACTCTGCAGCAAATCTGCCACAGAGAGTTCCCCTCCAATGAGGGACATTCTACACGTCTAGGGGGTCCTCAATGGAGAGACAGAGTTAAAGTAAAGGAGGAAGAGGAAGAGGAAAAGGAAAGACAGGAAGCACAGTGAGCAGCTGTGCTCTGGGAAGAGACAACAGTCCCTGGAGGACTGTGCTGGAGAACTCTCTGGGATCTAGTCCATAAAGCTTCTCTGGCCAGAGGCCTGTGATTAGCATTCCCAGGAGCCCAGTCAGAGCAAACACACACACACACACACACACACACACACACACACACACACACACACACACACACACACACATAGGTCAACTGTTTTGTTTCCCTGGCATGAAGTTGTGAGTGTATCTTCCCCTACGTTTTCTTCTATGACGCTAAACTCACGAACACATAGGTTTGGTAAATAAATTAGACTCACGACTCCCTCCTGTCATCCAAGATTGCACGGCAGAAGGAAGAACTGTTATTTTACAAATTGATAGGGGAGAGAGGAAAAAAACCCAAACCAACGATGATAAAGAATCACCCACTTGATGATATATCAATGTCATCCAACATTAATGCTATGCATAAAGCAACCGGATGAAACACACACCTCTCTCCTTGCTCCCGGAGAGTCACCATGCGAGGTGAGCCTCTTCCTTCTGAGTCCTGGCTGCTTGCCACCCTACGCTTTGGCCTGGCCCTGATTATGGGTATTTGAAGCTATTTTCCACTTCGCTGTTCCCTGTACTTCTACCCCTAGATTTAAAAAGAAATTATATTCCTATTTACACGTCTGCAGATGGGTATATGTCTTTGTGTATTCATACCACATGTATGCAGGTGCTCATGTAGGCCAGAAGAGGGTGTCTGATCTCCCAGAGCTGAAGTTTCAGTCAGTTGTGAAGGGTCACGTGGGTGCTAGGAACCGAACTTGGGTCCTCTGGAAGAGCAAGTGCTCTTAACCACTGAGCCCTCTCTCCAGCTCCTAACTTGTGCACGTTGTCTCACCAGGGTTTCTGTGTGGCATCTCCTGCAAGTGGACCTTTGTGCCTACTATGCTCATTACCAAATAAGAGTAGAACTATCCAGATGGCCTCCCAAAGCATCTGACTTCTAAGTTCACCTTACAAAAGGGTTTACAAGAGAGGGAGGCCCTTTCTCCTGGACGCTAATGATCCTTCCACTTTTAGTCAGGTAAAAAGCACAATACCATTTTAACTTGATTTTCTCTAATATCTAGAGAGTTTGGAACCTTGGCCTGATGATTAAAATGGAATTAATTAGATACTTTGATTTTGCCTGCTCGTGTTTGACATCTCCTAATAGCTTCAGCTGTCAACTTGACATACCCCGGAATTATCTGAGAATGGCCTTGCCCAGATGGACGTATGTTCATGTCAGTGGGGTATTTTATTATTGGCTGATGTAGAAGGTCCCAGACCATTGGAGGTGGCACCATCTCTAAGTAGGGGGTGTTGGGCTGTATAAGAAAGCTACTTGAGTGTGAGCAGTGAGTGAGCCGCTAAGCAGTATTCCTCCGTGATTTCTATTTTAGTTCCTGTTTGAGCTTCTTCCCAGACCTCCCTTCATGGTGGACCATGACAGAGATATGTAAGCCAAGTGAACCCTTGCCTTGCTGGTGCTAGGGTCCTAGTGTTTGTCACGGCTGTAGCAAAGCAAATCAGAACATCATCCATTTTCTTAATGTGCTCTTTCACACGTTAAGATTAAGGATTCTTCCTGTACATATTGTGGATAATAACACCTCCTCGCAACCTCGCAACTTTCTTTTTTTTTTTTTTTACATATTTATAATGAATTCTTTGTCTAAGAAAATGTGTCATGATGAATATTGAATTCATTTTGGCCAGAGATGAAAGGAAACCATTTCCTGTTGTTCTGGCACGTTCTGGCAATGTGCTAACCCTCAAGAGGTATTTTGTGATTTTTTTCAGGGGCCAGATCTTTTAGAGAGCACTTGGAGTGCCCTCCCAAGTTGCAGGACAAAGGAGCAGCCATGTAACTGTAAGGCCTCTGTAGCTCCTGACAGTGAGACCAGAGCTGTTGCTAGTAAGCTGAGGCCCGGGGGAGACCTAACCAGAGCAAGTTTCACATTTACTTCTGTTCCGGGTGCTGAGGTCATGTGGTAGTCTTCTCTTCCAGAAAGCAACACTTCCTGCCCATGGCTATGTTATAAACCAATACATTTTGCTCTCAAGTGAACTTGGAAAGTCCTAGGTGATGCCACCCTGAGGGAGACCCAGGTAACTCCTGGTTGGGGCTGTCCCAGGACCCTGACGGATTCTACCTCTACTGTGGAGAGATGGATGCTCTGTGCCCAGGCTTCAAGATGTCTACTAGATGTGCAGGCAGCTTTCCAGCTGATTAGTATTTGGTGAGGGATGTCAGGGATGTGGGTGGGGGAAACTTCAGTGAATGTTCTTGAGGGTCACCGTCCTTGGGTGGGTCTTTGATGTTCTGTGCTGCAAGATATGATGGCCTATATGTGGAAAGTCATGTGCAGAGAGGCAGGCACTGCAGGGTCTGGTTTTGTTTTATTTGTTTTGCTGTTTGTTTTTTGTGGCTGTGGGTGTCAGGGCAAGGAGGAAGGATACAGCCAGAGTGTGAGTTACCTCAGGTGTTTGATTTCATGGCAGGGCTGCGCTTCTACCCTCCCCTCATGGACACCATTATGCCTACAGGAAATTAATCAATGGTCTGGAAACCCTGTAAGGTCCTTGAGTGAGGTGAAACTTGAACCTCTGACCCACTGGGAGGGCACCAAATTCCACTGACTTTTTCTAAGAAGTTTTTCTGTAAGGATATTGATCATTTGAGTCTTCCTTAAGCTTTGCAAGGGCCAATACCAAACATGTTGCTCAGTTTCATGTGTAAACTTGACTGGGTCATGCTGCAAAAACATTTCGAGACCACCATCGGAGGCTGAGGCTAACACTAGAATCTATACATTGGGTGAAGCAGACGGTCTGCCCCAGTGTGGGTAGGCCGTACCAGGAATGGAGCAAGTGTGTAGGAAGGGAAGGATGGGACTGAGGCAGGTACAAGATAGGGACGAGCCTCTGCTATTGCGGGTTCCTTGTGACTTTGTCACTAAGACATGCTGCTGAGAATACCTGCCAACTCCTTAGGGAGGGTCCCTGACTTCACTCATCTGCCCTGAGCCTGGCTCTCTCTGGGTGCAGCACAACCTGCAAAAATCACAAAGGAAGAGTTGAGGGTTGAGCATCCGAACTGGCTAATGGAGACTGGCTAGATGGCTGGCGCTCGCCCCCTGTTGACCACAGCA
Organism: Rattus rattus; assembly: GCF_011064425.1. NCBI lineage: Eukaryota > Metazoa > Chordata > Mammalia > Rodentia > Muridae > Rattus > Rattus rattus. The sequence goes on from NC_046155.1 coordinate 66,275,996, forward strand.
TAAGCCCATGCTGAGGAATGCGGCTGTGCTCTGAAGACTGTCCAGCCTGCTTGTCTCCATAAGGCTCACTGCATCTGTACCTCATGCTCAGGGCAGGGAGGCACAGAGGGCATAGAGGAGTGAGTGCATCCAGGTTACTCAGCTAACAAGTGGCTGAGACAAGATTTGAACCCAGGCAGTAAGTCGAGAAGATCCATTCTCGTTTGTTTGGGCTTTTTCCCCCTTTCTACATCCTCTTCCTCACTTTGGGTTTGAATAACATTTATTCATTTAATTGAGGTGAAATTTACATGTATAATGAACTTGTTTTTAAAGCACGGTGCGTTAACTTCCCAGGGTTAGGCAGCTCTGGCTTTAGAGTATTTCTTTGTCTCCAGTTAAGACCCCTTCCTGTCTTCATCCTCAGCCCTGGAAACGGCTCACTACTCTCCCCATCCATGATTTTCAGGTACTGGATATTTCCCGTCAATGGAATCCTACCTTAGTCTACATCATGGGGTTTCTGTGTCTACCTTCTGTCGGTGGGAATGTCTCTGAGGTTCCTCCTTGATGCCACATGGGCACCAGTATGCTTCTTCTTTTTTAATATTTAAACTACAAGGGGAGGGAACAGACTAAGAATAATCCCCATCCCTGCCCTGGGGTGTATCTAACGTTCTTGAGAGGCTAGGACAATGGCGTCCTTTTCAACTCTATCTCCCGGAAGCCATGGCACATCCAAGAATGCTCCGCGTTCACCTAGAGAAACAGCAACTGTTCTTCTTTTAAGAGAGGAAACCCCACCACATACCAGTATTACAGAATATTAACAAACAACAAAATAATAACATTCTTCGCCCTGTTGTGTGGCTGTTTGCTCCAGATTCAAACCTATCCTCATGAGAGGAAGGCAGGGAGCTCACAGAACATAAGGGTGTAAGACTCCTGAGGCCCTGAAGTTCTACAAGCCAGAGACAGATTGACTGGGGTGTGGTTGGAGTGGAGCAACTCTTACGTGGAGCTGCCTACCAGTCGCGGAGGAGACTGGTGATCGAGCTTTCATGAGTTGTCGCCCGGGCTGGAGAGGGCTTTCCAGTGAAGCAGCTGCCTCTGAGTCACCCATGCTTCTGTAAGTAACCCCCCAAAACTTACTGGCTCACCAAATTAGACATGGATACAGTCATTTCTTGAGTCTATAGTGGGTGTCCTCCATTGAGTAATTAAATGTTTGCTCATATCTCCTCAGGAAAAGTTACGCAACAAATCTTCAAGCCAATATTCACATTTGCTCAACTTCCCGGTCAGTGTTTGGTCACAGTTGCTCCTAGCAGGGCTCTACACAGTTAGACATTTCAGAATGTATTGTTGAATTAATCAATTGTGTGTGTGTGTGTGTGTGTGTGTGTGTGTGTGTGTGAGAGAGAGAGAGAGAGAGAGAGAGAGAGAGAGAGAGAGAGAGAGAGAGAGAGAGAGAGACCATATATGACAGAGTGTACTTGTAGAAGTCAGGAAACAACTCGCAGGAGTCATTTCTCTCCTTTCCACTGTGTGGGTCCCAGGGATCGAACTCAGGTCATTGAACCTGACAGCCATCCCTTTGTCGCACTCATTCATTTGGATGGCCCTCCTCAGACTTTCTCTCTCCTTCTTTCACCAAGACTGATCCATACCCCGACCCCAGCAGGTGGAGCAGCCTTCTCAAACACACTTAGATGGCTCTGGTTCTGGCTACATACCAGTACCTCGTTGGTACACCGGAAGAGCCACCGAACGCCTTTCCCAGAAGTCCTAGGTGCTCAGGAGGTGGCAGTGTGTGAGGCAGCAGGGGCACAGGTTAGGGGTCCTTACCTGCAGTTGTACTGGTCCAGTTGCTCTCTGTTGGGGTGGTGTCGTTGCCCTGGCCAGCTGTGGCAAGCGACAAGCTAAAACTTGCCAACAGGAGTGGACAGAAGGGTTCCATGGCACACCTGCAAAGAGAGGAGGACCTGCTCAGAATCTTCCTGAATAGAAGGCCCCGGACACGACTGTCACTCAGTAGGGAGGAAGAAGACATATGAGAGAAGCTCATTGTAGGTTTTCAGGAACGTTCTTTTGTCGTCTCCATCCTATAGTGGTTCAGTCACTGTCATCTGCAGGTCCAGCCTGAGGACCCAAGGCTCACGGTCCCTACATTGCTGAGGGTGAATCAGCAATGGAGTGCGATCAGACCCCACTTTATCCATATTGCCAGCCAAGAGGCATCTGTGTGAGTCACCTGGTACCGCAGATGCCACATCCCCCAATACCAACTGTTCACCCGCCTCCTTTACACAACCATTCTCTGACCAAATTGTGTCTATGGTGGCTGTGGTATCTTGGGTAAGTAGATGACAGTGCCTTCTTGTGTGATTTTTGGGCCCCTCTCACTAGGCCAGCCAAATCCATTCCCTCCATACCGGGCTCAGGAGCTCCTGACTAAGCAGCCTTGAGACCAGCGTCAGGGTTCTTCTCTATCCTCTTCCATCCTGTGGCAATATACTCTCTCAGCCCAGGTCAGTAGCCCTCTCCTGGTCTTGCCGCTAACTTCCTACTCTACAGCCTCAGGAGAGAACTAGGTGTTTACCAAGTTGAATGGATGCAGGGGACAGACTGATTGGTAAGGGGCTCGGCATAGAGAAAGCTCTTTCATAGTAAGACCTCCCAGGTAACCTTCTTGGCTCTCCATTTTGCCCAATTACCTTCAACCATCTTTAGAGGTGATAGTGATGGTGACTACCCTGTGGTGTAGAAAAATTTGCTTGAGGACTCCTTTTCCTAGTTCCCAAATGCACATCGTAGATTTATAAAGCGGACCAGACACAACAGCTCTGTGCTTGAGTGTGCACCTGCTCCAGCCTGCCCCTTGCATGGGTGTCGTGTACACCAGAACCCCTCAAGGGCTGAGATCACGGCTCCTGGAGGGTGAGAGACTAGACAGAGCCAGACTGCAGGAGTATAAAGCCCATGTTGGAGATCCGGACTGATGGGGACACACCCTCAGCTGGATCCATGCTGCCCAGGCTCTCACTTGACAGACGGCTTCACACAGATTGCCACACACTGCCTTCTCTCTTTCCAATCTGCTACTGAACACTGCCGCGGCACTTCACGTGCGCGAGAGGAAACTGCAGGGTAATTGATTGGGAATTATTAATTGGCTTAATCCAACTCCAGAGATGCGGAATTCCTGGGTGAAACACCGTGCCTCCTCTCGAGCATTAACGACCTCCCCCACCGAGCATACAATGATCTAAGAGGAGCCTAGGCCAGCACCCTTGAGGAGGATGAAGCTCAACAGCTTTCCCTCATTATGTGTGGATGGCAGTCTGCAAATTCTCAGAGCCGAACTTCCTGATGGGACCACTAGAGGGAGATAAACGGTGCAGACATCAAAACCTAGCCAGCCATCTGGTGTCTCTTTATTATTCTGCTTGTATTCTAAGACTAGTAACAACCTGTCGGAGGCTCCCTGGCCATCCCCTCTCAAAAACTTGCGCAGGCTACTTAGTAAGCACAGGCGCGGAATCTGTGCAGAAATAATGTGTGAAAAAGGAATTAAATTTACGCCCGAACTCCAAGGATGGTGGCTGAGTAGTATTTGCTGCGTGCCTGCCAAGTGCTAAGCACAGGCGGCCCGGGGGGCTTGTGCAGTCTGCAAGCTGGGATGAACAAAGCATTCTCTTCCCAGAAAAGCACACTTTATTTTTACTCTACTCAAAATCCACCCGTCTCTCAACATGACTATAAAACGATCATTCTCGTTCCATTGAACGCTTTTCCAGTACTTCCCACAGCAAGGTTCGACAAGCCTGCTAGGATCTGGACATGCTGAGTCAAGTCCCATCCGCGAGCAGGGAAGCTCCCAGAGCTGGAAGGGCAGTTCAAGGGTAGAGTCCTAGCAGCCCCCACGAGAAGCTGTGGAGGTGATGCGGTCTCTACGGCATGGAGGTAGTGACCACACAACCAGGCTGTCGGTCATCGTTTCCCCCAGCGATGAAATACACAGCCAGAACCTTCAGCTGGCAGGATGACACTGAGGGAAGCTGTGCGTGACTGACAGTCAGGGCAGTCTTTGTTTTAGCCCACAGGAGCTGTGCTTCCTTGGGAGACCTGAAGAGCAAGGGTGGGAAAGGCTGAACTGAGAAGGCCACGCAACGATGCATCAGCCCATGACTTGACCCCTCAGGCTCACTTCCTACTAATAACCCAGATTACTGACATCACGTGGAAGCTCAATATCAGATGTCAGAAATCTACAGACCTGGAGAGCGACGTATATGTGACAAAGTGTGAAGTTCACCATGCCCCTCTCCGCTTCCTGGGGCGACCACCTCCACCTCAAGGGAACATGAACACAGACACGGACATGGTTCCAGGATATCTTTCTCAGGACCACCATCCCATCCCCAGGATCTTTCATTTTGGCACACACATTATCCATGAGTCTTAGTGAGACAGGACAGCGAAGGTTCTGGGGGCCGGCTAAACTTGATCTATGACAATTCCCCCAGCTGAAGTGTTCTTAGGCGGACTAAGAACACTGCTTGACAACCGACAGGTGTCTCACTCTCACCTGCAGCACAGATGACGTACACCCATGGTTGCTAGGCAGCGAAGGCTGGGCACCCTGCATTCACGGGCTGCAGTTCAATCTAGGAAGTCCAGATGTGGGAAGGAAGGCACCAGCGATATGATCTAATGTCTGGTAACATCAGTCACTCTTTGTGGAGCACAGCAGAGTTCCCAGGCTTGGCCCCTCCTGCCTTTACCATACTTTACAGGATCCCAAACTGAAGCTCTGAGGCCGTGGTTGTCAGTGTGTGTGATACACATGCGCTCAGTGACCCAGGAAGTCATAAGAGGGTGTCATATCCCTTGGAATTGGAGTTACAAATGATTGTGATCTCAGTCCCTCAACCCCATGTGGGTGCTGGGAAGCAAACTTATATTCTCCGCAAAAGGAGTGCATGCTCTTAACCACGGGGACATCTCTCCAGCCCCCAAGTATCCGTTTTTCTATGTAACCTTTTTCTATAAGCTCAAGACAAGGTGACCCACCTGGCAAGATAATTGTTTCTAATGCTCTAGGAAAAGGCGAGCAAACAAACACACACCTTGGCTAAAAAACCTCAGATAAAACAATGTCTTTCCACAGCAAAAGAAACAAAACCCAGACCTTTCCTTACCTTTAAGTCTGACTATACTTAAAGAGACGAAAGATTTAAACAAGTGTGTGTGTGTGTGTGTGTGTGTGTGTGTGTGTGTGTGTGTGGTGTGTGTGTGTGCGCGCGCGCGCGCGCTGTTCATTAAAACCTGCAAACCCAGTGTGTTTCAGGTGTATCTGTATGACCTTGCCTCTTTGAAGATGGCTTTGCTTATTAAAAAAAGAAAAGATGCTCACAGGGAGTCCTCAGCGCCGCAGGTGAAGGGTGGAACTTAATTGCTTTGAGCAGAGGTAATTGAATGTCTAAATGCAAACATGAACGCATCTTTAAAAAGAGCCGGCAAAGGGGTCCTCACATTAAGAAAAAAGCAAAAGCAGAAAGATCAGTCAGGGAAGAGGGGAGAGGAGAGACATGGTGGTGGGTGTCCCAGCCCGACTCTAAGTCACCTGGTAGATATCCTCACGGTCTGGGCAGGGCTATCTAGACTGGGGAGAGCCGACCTGCAGGAGGCAGTGTCATCCTGGGCATGTGAAGATGCACAAAGAGGGGTGGCAAACAGGTACTGGCCACTTGGAAGGAGGGATAAGAGAGGGGGAAAGATGGAGAGAGGAAGGGAAGGAGGGAAGAGAGGAGAGAAAGAGACAGAGAAGGAGGAGAGAGGGAAGAAGGGAGAAATAGAGACGGATGCAGAGGAATGACATCGGACCCAGCTTACCAGGAAGGACCTGTGAGCCTAAGAGCCTGTCAGCAGGCCTGCTAGGGAATGATTTCAGTTCCCTAGGTGGTGCAGGCTAATTTACATAATTCCAATTATTCACGGAGCCCTCTTGAAGACGGGGAAGAGGGGAAGAGGCTCTTCAGGAGGAACTCATTCTCTTTCATCGCAGCGACAGGACCAGAGCACGACAACCACAGGCTTCCACTCAGTGGCACCTCCTCATACGTGGACTCATTTCATCCACAGGCAGCAAGTGTCTGGTCCAGTCTGGTCAGGCACTGGTTTAGAGAACAGGAGGCTACAGCATTTCTCTCAGTGGGGACAAGTGAGGTACATGCAGCCAGACTCTTGGGGATAAGCTTTACTCTCCCTGTTGGGGGAAAAACTCCCAAAGTTTCCAACCTAGGAAGACAGGAAGACCCTGAAAACCTACAAGTGGCAAGTGCGTGGAGAGTGCCTAAGACTCATGGATGGTGTTGCATAGAACAGTGAGTGGGGGTCACATAGAACAGTGAATGGGGGTCACATAGACAGTGAGTGGGGGTCACATAGACAGTGAGTGGGGATCACATAGAACAGTGAATGGGGGGTCACATAGATAGTGAATGGGGTCACAAAGAACAGTGAATGGGGGGTCACATAGAGCAGTGAATGGGGGGTCACTTAGACAGTGAGTGGGGTCACATAGACAGTGAATGGGGGTCACATAGAGCAGTGAGTGGAGGGGTCACAGAACAGTGAATGGGGGTCACATAGACAGTGAATGGGGGTCACATAGTGAATGGGGGTCACATAGAGCAGTGAGTGGGGTCACATAGACAGTGAGTGAGAGTCATATAGAGTAAGACTAGCGAATGGAACCACAGCCAACTCTTCATTCCTTAAAAGTTGCATAGCGGCGAGCCATTCGTTGGAACGATCCTTTGATCTTACTAAGCTCCATTTCTTACTAGGATATTGGTGATTAAGGAAAAGAGAAACCCCATGGATGTAAGCTCAATAATCACAGATTTTAAAAATGAGAGATAACCAATAGAACCCTACCCTCAGCACTCTCTCAGTCTCTGTTCCTTTCTCGATCAGAAAAACTCACGGCACTGATGGAAGGCACTGCCAATCATGTAAAGCGAATCCGGAAGGCGATGGTGATGTTCACTCACTGGCAAAGGAGCTCTCCGCACTCTCTGTGCTAGTCAGCCTTCCAAGGCTGTGACAAGACGCCCGAGGCAAACAACCTAGGGAGAACTTCATCCCAAAGACCCCCACCAGGTTTGGAACCCATCGGTGGATGGATTAATCAACCAATGAGAACTCATGACTTTCTGTAGCCCATGGAGCTGGGCCCAGACCTTCATGAGTGTTTGGGGGGATGTGTCATGTTTAAGCTGTAACGGTTTTCCCACTCATCACCAGCGTGTCTTCAGACTAATAAGCATGTCCAGATGTGAACATACCTGTGAAGTTATGTCAACAGGAGGTGTGGCTTTGCAGGGAAGGTGTGCTCTTGCTCCAATCCACTTCTGTTTCCCCAGTCCCTTGTTCACTTGGCTCTCCTGAGCAGCCGCCTCACTATTACCTGCGTTGGCATCTCACCAGCCTCCTGGGACCCTCACCGGCCACCATGGATGCCTGCTCTTCATATCAGCCCTCTACACTATGCAGATCACCCTGACTTGATCATTGACGGCAGCTATCCATCTGTCTTCTGGCCCCTGCCCCAGGCTCCCTGTCAGCGCCCCTCTGCACTTGAGTGTGTGGTTCTGTGAGTCAGAGCCACCTTGTGGTCTTCTAGTATCTACACAGGCAGCTGCAGTGGGAAAGCAAGGCCGAGTCCCAACAACACCCAGTAAGACTGTGAGGGGTGCTGTCAGAAGATGGGGAAGCAGGAGGTGGAGGAGCCACTGCGTTTGTAGGGGCAAGACAAACACGTGCTGTTCCTTTCGGTCACTGGCCCTCATGGTTCAGATAATTCCTCTGAACCTGCATTTTGAGAGCTCCAAGAACATAGCCCCCAAGCTAAGCTGTGGGGTTCTGCTTGGGGGACAAGAAGGTGCAGGAGGCAGTTCCTCTATTTTCACAAAGCCTGCAGGTGGCCATTTCCTCTCTGGTCACATGCTGTGTCCTGTTCATGAGGCACCTTACAGGAACAGGTGTGCCAGCGGCACCTGGGGTCTTGGGAAGAGACAGCTGTGCAGTGTTTTGGGAGCCCCCCAGGGATTGGTACAGACACTTTCAATGGAAGAGTCAGGGAAAGATCACTTCCTCCCCCTCCTGACTTTTATTTGACTTTATCTGGACAATAAATCAGCTAGCGATGTCCTTCGATCAAGACCCATAAATAAACCAACACGTCCATTACTGCTTCCAGGGGAGACTCGCAAGCATTTGGATAGACTAATGTTCTCTATGCTGAAATCGGCTTCTGCCATCTCAGGATAATTGCCTCAGCAAATGTGCCAATCACCTTGGCACCCAGCTCTACCAGCGCCCAGTAACCGAATGTATGTGTGAAGGCCAGAAGAGGGTGACTGATTCCCCTGGAGCTGGAGTTATAGGACGCTGGGAGCTGCCCAACAGGAGTGCTGGGGACCAAATTCAGTCCTCTGCAAGAGCGAGAGTAAGACTCTTAACCACTTCAGCCCCCTCCCCTTTTTAAAAAAATATTTATTTATTAATTATTTTATAAGTACACTGTAGCTATCTTCAGACACCAGAAGAGGGCATCGGATCTCATTACAGATGGTTGTGAGCCACCATGTGGTTGCTGGGAATTGAACTCAAGACCTTTGGAAGAGCAGTCAGTGCTCTTAACCACTGAGCCATCTCTCCAGCCCTTCAGCCCCTTTCTTTCTTCCTTTCCTTTCCTTTCCTTTCCTTTCCTTTCCTTTCCTTTCCTTTCCTTTCCTTTCCTTTCCTTTCCTTTCCTTCCCTTCCCTTCCCTTCCCTTCCCTTCCCTTCCCTTCCCTTCCCTTTTTCTTTCTTTATTCCTCTCCTGTCACCATGAGGGGACTTCCTAAAGGCCAGCAAGAGCCTCTAATTACATATATGATGACGTATCTCACCACCTCTGCCTCCTGCCTAGTTCATCTGCCAGACCCATTACTCCAGGGAATGGTTGTCATCAGCAGAGGTTTCAGCCAACCCCACTCAGCTTCCAGAAGTAGCAAGAACCATCCCCATGAACAGAGCCACAGAATATGGATCCCAGTTGGGTCAATGAGACCTGTTTTAATTGGACCACAAGACAAGAGATTTAAAGTGGCAGAGATGACAGGGATGTGACTTACAGCTAGAGGCTGCTGCACAGACACCATCGATCGACCTGCTTGCTGGAAAGCTCTGTGGGAAGAAAGCACGCGCAAGTAGCCCAGCTCCACCAGGAAGCAGCATGGTGATGCCCACCCAACGGAGGCCAAGGGGACACAGTCTGGGCAATTTAGGTTTGTGCCCTCATCTAGGGCTCAATGGGCTTGCTTATGCTCTCCGTAGCCACTGAGAGTGAAAGTTCTAGAAAGCATGTGCAGGGACTACATTTTAGAGGTGAAGGGATAAACAATGTTTCCTGTGACAGTGACATGAGCAGCTTATCAAAGTTCCCAGGGAAACGGTCAGTGTCCCCTCTTGATAGGTGTTCGGGTGACAAGAGAGACATGCTTTTGTTAAAATCCATCCAATCTTTGGCTTGAGGTTTGCGCACTTTACCCTCATCATGTTATACCACCCCTTGAAGAGGGATGCTCTCAGAACATAGTGGAAAATCTGGGCATGTAGCTCGTTTGACGGAATGCTGGCAGCATCCACGAGACCCTGGTTACCAACTCCAGCATGAGTCAGAAGATCAGTGGGGCCACATGCACACCTGTAACCCAGGCGCTCTGGAGGGCCAGCAGCTCAAGGTCATCCTTGGCTACGTAGCACATTCAGAGTTCCAAGGCAGTCCGAGTTAGAAGAAACCCCATCCCCAAAAATGAAGAGACCAAAGCCAGTGTCTGGCTCCCTTCTAGTCAGCAGCTTCCAACGTGTAGCTCTGTACTATGATGCATTCTCAATCAGAGATCAGCACCCTGACCACCTTGATCCCAGGAGATCTCTGTGTGCCTTGGAGGGGCAGAGGGGACAGGCAGAAAAGATGTTATCCAAGTGCTACTGGTATGAATTCATCACTGTGATTCTGTCTTGCCTCATTGGTGGACTGCTAAACCTTTAGTGGAGATTGCCACATGTTTCCTGTCCTTCTTTTGTGAAGACAGGGCTTAGTACAAAGGAATGATGCTCATCCACGCAAATGTACAGTAAACTCATGCCTCCAGATTCACTGACCACCAACTATATGCTACTCAGGGAATGTGGTCATCTCAGCAGTAGAAAAGGACCTGGTTTCTCTTTCCTGTGGAACGGAGGAGGAGTGGCAAGGTTAAATAGCCCCTCTTCGTAGCCTATACCCTTTCCCAGGAGCATTCAGGCTAGGTTGGAAAGAGACTGCCCAGATTAGTCCAGGGATTGGGCGGGTTGAGCCCCCACAACATCCCGAGCATCACAGAAGCTGTGCGTGTTCAATGCTCACACAACTGGGTGTGCCAGAGAAAGTCTGAGTTATAATTCGGGGACATTGTGTTTCTAGCTGCAACTTGGAATCAGATTTTGTCACCAAATAACCAGAGGAGCAGTTATAAATAATTCATGCATGCTGTTTAGCTCAATTAACATTGCTCACGTGGCAAGGGGAGTTCTTTGAAGTCAGTTCTTTCTAGGGGGACAATGACACACCCCCATTGGACCAGGCCATGCTTCTGCCCTAATTAGATATTTGCACAAGAGACCCGAGCGAGGAGGCTGGATTTATTTTTAATAAAAGAAGATTAAAACGCGTGTATTCGCAGCAAATTAAGGAAGACCAAACTGAATTAAAATTCTCCCACAACTTGGCATTGTGAAGTGCTGAAAATGAGACACCTCGCTTGAAATTATGAAGGGATGTTGGTTGCGCTCAGGAAATAAAATCAGGCTTTCCCTTTCCCAATGTCCCGTGGGAATTCCGTGTGCCCTCTGTCTTCAGAGAGCCAATCTAAGCCCAGCCTGTGCATCCACCTGTGGAGCAGCAGCTGGAGGCTGTAAGTAAAGAGGCAGATGGGGGTGACAGGCCAGGAAATGGGGTGAAGCTGGATCACTTTGCGTTACATAGTGATTCAGGCCACGCCTGAGCTTCTCAAAGAAGGCAAGGGCTCTAGGCTTTCTGTTCTTTCAAATCCTCCAGATTAATGTAAAATCTTAAAAACCCAAGCAGGACTCTCTTACAGTGGCTCCACACATAGATGCTATAATCAGACTCAGAAATAGCCTCATTCGCAGAAAGCGGGAACCCAGGTGTTTCCAGTAGCTTTGTTTGTAAAAAAACCAAACACATGAACAAATAAAAAATATGAGAACTAATGCATTTGAATATTAGGAAGGAAGGGATTGAATTTACTTGAATAATTAAGCGTGTCCGAAAGAAAAACATGGAGCCATCTCCTCATGCTCAGGGGTTGAGCTCAGAGAGGATCCTGGGAAAGGCCAGTGTGGGTGGTTCCCCATACTTGCCTTTCCAGCATCTTCATCAGCTCCTGCCTCAAAAGCATCCTGCCCTCTTCCTCTCAGTAGCTCTGAGTCTGTGCTTGGAACATCCCCTAGCACACGATCAACCATGAAAATTCCTCCTGATTCTTCTTCATCTTTCTAGCCCATGCCAGCCTCTCCAGGAACCCATACCCTTCCTGCAGCACCCATGCCCAGACCAGGGCACTCTTATTTCTAGTTCTAAAATATCACCATCACCACCTTTCTGCCTGTGCACAGGGCACAGAGGGACCACGTACTCCCCACAGTCTTCTTACTCTCGAGGTGACCACAACCCAGAGAGACCACAACTTATTTGGCCCAAGACACATATCTAGAGAATGGAAGATCCATTCAGCTTGTGGTAGCTTCATTCATTCATTCATTCTTTCATTCATGCATCCATGCATTCACCCACTCATTCTTTCATATGCAGTCACTCAACTATTTAATGGCACCCACCAACTGTGACCGAAGTTGAACAAAATAAAGGAAGCCACTCCATCCCCTTTACAGTTCAGGTTACTGAGCAAGGCACCTCAGATTGTATGGCAGATAAATAACAGAAACTCCTCAGAGTTTTAGGGTTTCCAAACCCAGATAAAGCCGTCGGCAGATTCAGTGCCTAGAGAGAATCTACTTCCTGGCGCCTAGATGGCCCTGCCTCCTAATTCGGACTCCTGTCAGACTCCTTTCTGCCTGTGGCTCAGAGTGCTGGTCAAACAGAGGATTCATGGTTGGGTGTGTCACTCAGTAGTCAATCATTTGCCCGACATGTGCAAGACCCCAGGTTTAATCTCCATCATAAAGAAAAAAAGCAAAACCAAAGAAATACAAGCAGAATTCTCCCCCATTATCACGACGGGTCCCCTAATGGCTATCCTCCCTGGTATTTGTACAAATTGAATTCTGCAGGACGGCTCTGCACTCCTGGTCATAGTGGTTGGCATTTCGGGGAGGACATCCTCTTGCCTCCCTGGGCCCCAGCCGTCATAAGGCTACATATTCTGAACAAGAGAATTCTTGAGAATGAGAGTGGGGGTGGTGTAGTGTGAGTGTGTTAGTTCCAGGGTTACATTTCATTTTATTGACGCTCTGTTGGCAAACTACAATCAGCACCATATAATTATAGAAAATTATAACAGCAGCACGGCAGAGAACCCAAAAGCTACCCCTTGGGAATATTAATAAGTAGACACTCTCCTCTTTAGTAGAAAATGCACACCAATTTCATAAAATGGCTGGCTTTCGCACTGGGAGGCATCACGGAGCTCATGCATTTTTAAAGAAATGCTGGTTTTAGTGTGACCAGGAGGTAGTAATGGGGATTGTTCTTTATTTGTCCAGGATGTGTTTGCTCACTGGTTCAACAGGTGCTTTCCATATCATGGAATGAGTCTATTTTAACTGGCAAGGCTAGACAAACACGCTCACTTTAAATGTTTCTATTCTAACTGAGGTGGGTCAGGGTGCTCTCCAGTAGATGACTTCAGTGAGTTTGAGGTATTCCTGCCCCCCACCCCCGCCACATGCACCTATCTCTGGGTGCCAGAGAAGCCATGGTGACTGAGTTTGCATCTTCAGCTTCAAGGCGTTCCTGGGAGCATGAAATACTGCTCTTCCAAGCCTAGCATGTCTGAGGAGGCATTCCTGCATGGCTCCTGAGCTGAGCAGAGTCAGAGGGTCAACAGATGAGTGCCTGGAGAAAGCCTTCCTAAGGCCAGGGGCCCTCACCAGTCCTACCTTGGGGACAGAATGATGCTCTTGATTTTCTATTGGTTGTTAAGCCAGGATGGGCAGCGATACTGAATACTATTACATCCCAGGGTGATGCTGGTCTGGATCTCCCAAGCCAAGGGCAGACAGAAGTTATGCAGAAGCTACGTTATTGCCTACTGAGGTACTGAGCTCCAGAGAGGTTTGATAGAAGAGCAGCCTTGAGTATTTTAGTGTCTTGAAATCAGCCTGGCGGTAAGTATACTGAGGACAGGGAGACAGATGGATGAGTCACATACCTGGACTCAATACCTGTCGCTCTGTAAGTTGCCTGCCTCTCAGACCTTCCATAATCTGAGGCTCTGTGATCTGAAACCCTGTGCCAACCTGTGAGCCCTGTTCATGATCTGCTCTGAGCCAGCGACAGGGCAGTACCTCATGCATGTGACACACATGCTCCTGGCACCACTCTGTCCCAGCCCATCTGGGGCATCCGCAGCTGAGCACCGTCTGGGTTCCAACATGAAGACATATGGGTGGAGAGGGGACTCAAAGAGCTCACTGCCCCGTGGGGCAGACACACAAAAGTGATGAGTGTTGGAGAGGACGCAGACAGGTGTCCCAGAAGGGGATCTGAGATGAATATGGCATTATTGGTTAACATTTCGTGGTCTCTGCTTAGCTTAGTACCTGAACTCCAAAGCATCGGAGATGCAGGTTTCCGGAGCTGTTTATGCGTTTTCCCACCCCTTGAAGCTAGAGGTCAAATGCTGAAGATGACCAGCAGGTGGCGCCATGGGAAAGTCACAGAAACATGGACCCACATCAACCTGCTGCTGCCAGATCACAGCTCAGCCTTCCTAACTAACTCAGTGTGTCCCCAAAGGTCACCCTGTGACCAGCATTTCTACAGACTCACTTTATAAACGTGGTTTCTGGTCCCATCACTACCTTACTAACGACCACAGTGATGCTGTGACAAACTTCTCAAATCCTCCGTGCACACACTGGTGAAGCGATTAATTAGGAATTAGCCTTTTAAGACACACCCGAATTCCCCCTAGCAGGCCCCTCACCGCTCTTGTCCTCACTTTAAATTCAATTCTGTGATCCGTGGGTCCCTCATTCCTCCCTCAGTCAAGAAATTTAACACTCCAGTGGAAGTCCCTTGGCTGAGAGAGCTGGGAGGAAATTACCCATCAAATGGCATGGCATACTCAGGACACTGGCTTTCTTCCCACAGCATCGATTCTTCCATACATATTAAAATCAATTATTCTGGAGACTGTAACTCACAGTGCATGCATATACATATCCGGGAGGCCTTAAAGGTGAGGTGGCAATGGCTCTGGGGACACCTGCTTTCACCTGCCAGCTTCTTAATGGATCTGCTATTGGCTACTTAACAAGCTGACAAGGACAGCCACAGGGAGAAAAATTGTTGGCAGCATAGCCTCTTCTCCGATGTGTAGATGGTGCCTATTCTTCACCGAGTGGGCAGCCTTTGTTATTTTTCAGCCAAGGGAAAGGGTTAGTTCCCAGCCAAGCTTTCTCTGCAGAGCCAGGCACGTGGCAAGAGCCTGGTTTCCAAGTCCCTTGGCTCTACCATTTTTCAAATGCAAGAAGCAGCTTGGGCAAATCATGCAAATTGGGAGCTCGGTACAGGGGAACACTGATGACATGAATGAGTTAGGCCAGTTGTGCTGAGCAAATGAGAGGGGCAAGTCAAGCCACATTGCCAGCCTGCAGGGGACCTCACATCTGGGGATTGACCGGGACTTACAGAATGGTTGAATGAATGAATGAAATAATGAATGCCCTCTAGTGGTGGCGCTCTATCAACAGAGTGACCATTTCTTGTTTGCCTTGGACTGTTGGCTCCTGGCTGTGGCTGAGTGTGGCCCACTCTTCTCTGTTTCAGAGTTTGGGGAGCCAATCACAAGGCCCCCTTGACTATGTGTCACAGAGGACTGGTAACCATCACAGCGAGGTTGGTTGGGAGGGAAATTCTGTTGTCTTTATAGGGAACTCCCCCAAGTAAAAAACCTTTACGATTTCAATAATAATATTTAGAAGACTAAGGAATAAAAGAATCCTAAGTTTAAACCAGCATCTTTCTAACCACAGCGGCTGTCTCTGCAGCATGCTTATTGGAAATGCCTGCATCTCAAAAATTTAAGATACTGGCTTCCATCCATAAGCTGGACCAGGTGCTGCTTGGCCCATGTGGGCTTTCTGCAACAGTGTACTGAATTCTGATGGGGTGATCATGTGAGCAAAGTCACTCCTCCGGAACTCGTTCACCAGCTCTCCCAAATAAACTGAGGTACAGCTCCCCTGCTGTTGATGATGGACCTTTCTGGAATGTAAACAAACACTTTGAAATGAATTCAGCTCAAAGGTGACCAAGACGGTGTCCTCTATTTTACTTGTTTCTTTTTGTGTCTGTTGAAGCTGAGTAAGGCATCTGGGGGAGGACCTACACTTGTAGTTCCAAGGACAAAAACTCCCAGAACAAAAGGGATGTAGAGCCTCCTAGATGCTAGAAGGGGATCTTTGCTCCGAGCATATAGCCATGATCCAGCAAGGGCTACATTGTAGCCAAGCCTCTGACCATTAGATACTAAACAAATCCATTCTAAGAACAAATCCATTCTAAGAAGGCTCCTGTAAGACCAGCAAAGAGCACCTAGTACCCACCCCTACAAGACTAGAGTTGGGTCTTCCTGACCTCTGTTACCTCTCTGGAACAATACAAGGCTTTCGCTGGCTTCACAGGGCATTATGGATCAGAGAGGTCAGGCAACCAGAGACACTCAATTAGTAAAAAAATGACAAAGCCTGAGTTCAGACTTGGGCAGTCTGCCAAGTTGTCCAGAGCACAGACACCCACATGGCCACTGTTGAAGTTTATTAGTTATGGGCATGCTGTTGCTTCTGAACTTTGTAGGGTTTCATCGGGATAAGTGTGGGGCACATCTAAACTGACAAACATTTCATTTTAGGACAAACGGATACACATTTTGTAAATTCCAAAAAAA
Organism: Rattus rattus; assembly: GCF_011064425.1. NCBI lineage: Eukaryota > Metazoa > Chordata > Mammalia > Rodentia > Muridae > Rattus > Rattus rattus. The sequence goes on from NC_046155.1 coordinate 66,292,228, forward strand.
ATTAACTGAAAAATATTTACTGACTCCCCAATCCGCAAGAAAAAAAAATATCCATTGCGTCTTTTGGCAGAAGCCAGTGTTAGCATTTTGTGGGTCTGGGACTCTAAACATCCGCACGCAAAGCTTCATTTATCCTGTTCTACCTGGGAAAGGCCTCGTCATCCTTAAAATAGGTACTTAATAAATATTTGCCCAGTGGGTGAATGAAACGGCTTTTACTCCCCACCCCCAAGGGCCAACTTGAGTTTTCTTCCCCTGCAACCAATGTTTCTATAAACACAGAGCCCCATTGCCTCAACTATTTATCAACAGAGACTCAAGAATATTATGTCCTTTAAGAGACAGCTTCTTGCTCTGTTCAAAGCGGAAGAGACCACAGTGGAAGGAAATGTCACAACCCACTAAGAAAAAGAAAAGCAGAACCAGGCTTCAGCATTCTCAGAGTTTAGGCCATTGTGCTTAACAATTGTCAAACCAGGGTGGAACCTGTGAGGGTCAGGCGGGTGGGCAGGGGCTGGAACTCAAGCCTCTGTGAGCACAGTGTCCTTCCCATGTCACGGCATGCATGAGGAGAGGCTGGCAGGAGCAGAGGGGACACCATGACAGGGCAAGACAGAAATACTCTTTTCTGGTGAGAACCAGACATTCCTTGGACTTGATATAATCTTGGGGATTGGGAGAGACCCCTCAGTGGTCCCCTCATCAGCTGTCTTCTTTCTGTCAGCCATGAAGATAGGCCAACCTCAAACCTCTTCCTAAACCCAGGTCCTTCTGAGATAGAAAAGAGAAAGGGCACAAGCCCCACCCTCTGACATTGTCCGACTCTGTGTCCTCAAGGTTTCCACCAAAATAGAGCCCTAGAGGCATTGAGATAGTTCATTTCGCAAAGGTGCTCACAGCCAAGGCTGTAATTGAGTTTGTAATTGAGTTGGTTCCTCAGGACCTCCATGGGTGAAAGGAGAAAATCAACTCCTGGAAGTTGTTGACCTTCGCATGTATGTCATGGCATGATGGTGCCTACGCATTCACACACAAACACTGATATTAATAAAGTTTAAAACACAGCCTTGCATTGACATGGCCCAAATATTGCTTATTCTTTTATTTCCATCGGAAACTATAGCAATCAATCGAAAAATGTTCAAATGCCACCAGCTTCCTGGATCATGCTTAGATCAGACTGAAGGAAATAATAGTCTTCAATTAAGCAGTGATTTTTCTAAGGTAGTCAAGTGCTAAGAGGGATGAGGAGTTGATTAAGCATAAAATTCTTAATGCTCAGACTTAGCCTTGCCTCTGGAAAATCTCTCTCCTGTCTCTGAAATGCCCTGGGGACCATGAATTAAAGCTAGAACCGCAGAGCAGAGGCAGAAGCTAGTCTCGGAAGCCCTGCCCCACCATGTGTTTGCTTAAGACCTTCGTGGATGAGGACAGGGTAAGAGTAAGGTCCTGAGGAGAGTCTCCCAAGCTCATGTCTTCCTGGGACCTCACACCGTGCTCTCATTTGATCATTGGGTCTCTGTCGTTGTGAGCAGTTAAGAATGAGAAGAAGTCAAGATGAGCTTGGCAAGGACTTGCCTTTGTAAGAACGGGAGGAGACCCACAGGAGGGGTTGGAGCAATGCAGCCAGAGCCCAGGAAAGCCTAAGACAGGTGGGAGCTCTCAGTCCAGCTGCAGCAGGAAGCAGAGCTCCTCCTCCCTTAAAAAAAAGATTGCATGTCCGTAGACGAAAATGTACATGACAGAGCAGGTACCCATGGAGGCCGGAAGAAGTTATCAGCTGCCTTGGAGTTAGAGTTACCGGCGGCTGTGAACCTCGAGACATGGCAGTTTTGAGTCGTTCAGTGTGGGTGCTAAGATCGAACTGAGGGCCTTTGCAAGAACATCAAGGACTGAAGAGATGGCACACTTTAAATATAGAATCATAAATGATCCACCTTGAAGTATGTAGGTGCCCCCAAAGAATTGAAAACAGGTGCCCAAACAAAACGTGTACATAAATACTCATAGCCATATCTCTTAAGATACAGACACGAGCTGAAAGCCTCGCTGAGGGCTAGGAGGTAAATAGGAGACATTGGCACAGTCTCCAGTCAGATCAGAATGGTTTGATACATCCTGTTGCCAAGCTGAGCTATAAAACATATTGCAAAGGAAAAGAAGCCAGACTTATAAGGTCACGTATTATATGAGTTCATTTATATAAAATAACCAGAATGTGTAAATTGACAGGTATGCAAGGCAGACTGGTGGCTGCCAAGGACTGGGAGGAAGGATGCTTCACTGGGGAAACTTCCTTTTGGACTGATTCAGACATGTTGGAACTGGGCCCGGGGGAGGGACCCACAAGCACCCTGTATGAACAAATGCAAACCTTGTGTACATTTCAGCATGGTTAATTTTACTTCAAGGAAGACGAATCACCTCCAGGATTGTGCCAGCTGCTTTCTGTTGGTGCGATGGAACACCATGACCAAGGCAACTTGTAGAAGAGAGAGTTGGCTGCTAAGGGGACCAGGTCCATAGCAGGCCCCATGCTGCCATCCACGCCTTCCTCTCATGATGGTATACCCTCAAACCAGGATCTAAAGTAAGTCCTTGCCTATGGTCACAGCAGGGATAAAAATAACACAGGGAGAGACAGCCCACGCATGGAAAATAGTCCGCAGGTACCCCCGCCATGACATGATACAATCTTGGGGTCTAGGTTGGGAGAGACATTGCCAAGTCATAACCAAGGTGTTCAGACATTTTATTTCCAGAACCATAAGACAAAATAAACCTCTTTGCTCTATAAAGCTTGGGGTATTTCCTCATAGCAACAAAAAAAACTGCCTCACCCAAACACATGCTCTGCTCGGGCATGAGGGACACTCTCCTTAGCAAAGGGTCCAAAAATATCCCAGGTAATAATATTTGTGATAATGAGCCACGTCTGATGAGGGCTGTGTGCTACTTCCTAAGCACCTGTCACCACCAATCTACTCAACAACAGGAGGACATTAGATCCTTATCTTTCTTATTAATATATTATTCGTGATTGTATTTCTATAAGCATAATTATATATTGTCAGGATCTCTATTAGACCGTCTTCATTTTTTAGATAGGACACTTGAGGCACACAAACCTTGAGGCCCTTATGAGGCGTGCCGGTGACATTGCCTCCTCTCCAGAGACCAGAGATGCACTGTGGCGTATGACTCAGCCGCTGGGAATGATGGTACCTGTAGGATCTTCCTTCAAGCACCTGCAGAGCCCCCATCCCACCCCCCGCTACACCCATACAAAGGCTGGGGACCTAAACTTTGTTCTTGTCTATATTAATCCTGAGTCTTGATTAAATATGAGTCCTATGTTCTGAGGGCCCAATTGTGCTAAATTACATGGTGAGAATGTATTGCAAATTGCACTCATTATTAGAAGTTACCCAGCAACATCTATACTAATTAAGTAGGGATCATTTCTTTAGCTATAATTTTAAAATGCTGGCAGTACTCCAGAGCCCTCTGTTTGCCTGTGAACAGACACGAATGGGTGGAAGACAATGCGTTTTCATTTCTAAGCGCTTCAAATCTTACCTTCGATTGCTAAGAGCTGGGACAGTGGCTCAGTGGTCAAGAGTGTATAACGCTCTTGCAGAGGTCCTGAGTTCAGTTCCCAGCACCCATGCTGGGTAGTTCATAACCACCTTTAACCCCAGTTTCAGAGGATCCAATGCCTTTTCTGGCCTTCCCAGGCAACTGATATATTAAAAAACCTGTCTGTTAATAACTATGAGTCACTTTCTTTTCTCTTTTTTACAAAAATTAGTATTTATTTTAATTAAGAATGTGTGTGTGTGCGTGTGTGTGTGTGTGTGTGTGTGTGTGTGTGTGTGTGTGTTTGTGTGTGCACACGAAATACCTGCAGAAGCCAGAAGAAGGCATCAGATCCCTGGAACTGGAGTTACAGGTGCTTATGACCTACCATATGGGTGCTGGAATTAGAACCCTGGTCCTTTGCAAGAACAGCCAGTGCTAAGCCATCTCTCCGGCCATTTCCTTTCCTTTTGTTTAGCTCACACTACTCTCAGGATAAATGGAGCAGAGTATAGTTTACAAACAAAAGAACTCAGAATACTTTCAGAACTTCCAGTGCTTATACATATGTGCTCGTGTGTATGTGTGTGTGTGTGTGTGTGTTTGCACGCATGCGCACACACACGTGCAATAAATATGGCATACATATGTGTCCATGTAAGCATGTGTATGCTCCAGTCCATGGGCATGTGCATTCATGTGCACATGTATGTGGAGGCCAGCTATCTTCCGATGCCTTCCTCAGTTGTTTCACGTCTCATTTTGGACACAGGCCACCTTACAGAACATGGAGCTCATTGATTTGGCTAGACGGGCTGTTCAGTAAGTTCTAGGGATCTACCTGTCTCCTTTGGACTCCACAATTTCATCTGCACTCTACCTTTACGGAGGTCCAGGGGATTTGAACTCAGCTCTTTGCGCTTTCACAGCAAGTATTTTACCCACTGATTCATCTCCCCAGCTCCAGTGTTCATGTTTGCAATGCGTTAGAGAAAAGGTTCTTAAAATTATTATCCTTAAATAAGAAGGGACTACATCTGGTATCATTCGGAGACTCCAAACAGATACCACTTACTGCTCTCACAGCTGTGCGCTGCCAGCCAGTGTCCTGCTGAGTGCCATGCAAGGGGCATCAGGGAGGTACAGAGTACCTTACAGAGATCAAGTTACCTCTACCTCTCAGCAAGGAAGTGACACGCTGGGACCGGAGCCAGGCATCTGACCAGAAGGCCACTCTGCTTCTCCACTCTTCCTTTAAAAGCATTATTTATTTTTATTTATATGAGTGCATTGCAGCTGTCTTCAGACACACCAGCAGAGGGCATCAGATCTCATTACAGATGGTTGTGAGCCACCATGTGGTTGCTGGGAAATTGAACTCAGGACCTCTGGAAGAGCAGTGAGTGCTCTTAACCACTGAGCCCTCTCTCCAGCCCCTGCTTCTCCATTCTCGAGCGTGGAGAATGTGCACAAATGCATGTAAAGAGGTGAACCATGCTCTGTGACGTCCTGGCTGCCACAGCACTGCAGGGAAAGTTGATGTAGCTTCACTCATCCACGCATTTTCATCCACTGACCCAGCTGCTTGAGCATGTCTGACTCTGCTACACAGAGTGTTGTCATGGTTTCTACATGCTTGGTCCAGGGAGTGGCACTATTAGGAGGTATGACCTTGTTGGAGTAAGCGTGGCACTGTGGATGTGGGCTTAAGACCCTTATCCTAGCTGCCTGGAAGTCAGTATTCTGCTAGCAAACTTCAGATGAAGATGTAGAACTCTCGGCTCCTCTCGCACCACGCCTGCCTGGATGCTGTCATGTTCCTGCCTTGATGACAATGGACTGAACTTCTGAACCTGTAAGCCAGCCCCAATGGAATATTGTCCTTATAAGAGTTGGTCATGGTGTCTATTCACAGCAGTAAAACCCTAACTGAGGGAGGTGCCCAAAGTCGAGCCAGTGGAGAGCAGGTGTGGGTGCCTGCCCTCCCTGCACGCACAGTTCCTTTCTTGGCAGTGCCCTAATCCCACCTGGTCCTAATCAAAAAGGCCCCTGGGACTAGAAAGTAAAGCTCACTACCAACTCTTCCCCTGGCGGAACACAGCCTTAAGGAAGGAAGTCTGAGTAAGTGCCTACCTTTATAACCCAAACATCCTGGAAGCTTCCTCTCCCATCACCCCCATACCCCCATGGGGTTACTGTTCTCAGATCTCCCATAGCCTGGAGGTTGATAAACTGAGCACTTGGGAACCCAGGCTTAGCTGAAAATTATACAGTCACAGCTTGGCCCTTCCAACCTAGGGCACATCCACTGTGGATCTGGAAGCGGGAGGATTTGGTTGCTGGGAGTGGGAGTTCATCCTTCAGCACAGCTGCACAGCTAGGTTTACAGCTGCCAGGACCTGCTGGGTACAGCGGTTGGAGCAGGGCTGCCCTCCAGCCTGCAGACAGCAGATGAGAGAAAACACTGCCCTTGCCCCTTCTGCAAAAAGGACAGTATGAGCCTATTTAAGGAGGACAGAAAGGAGGATCCAGGACCTTCAGAGCCTGGCAATGTTTACAAAAGCTCACTACAGGCAATCATGGAGCCTCTTCATGAGTGACCACTAACATGTGATTGCTTTCCCTAATGTGAGAACCACGTTCCCCCCCCCTGTGGTTATTGCTCCCCAGAACACTTCAGCACCCCCAGGAGGTTCAGAGCTTCAGGATGTAGAGCCCATGGTCTATCATGAGAGCATTTCCTCCAGGGCCAGCCCCCAGTCTGTGAAGCCTGCCTGGAGTGCGGGGGTGGGGTGGGTGGGGGGTGGGGGGGTGGGGTGGGGATGGGGGATAGAGGGGGGATGCATCCCAGGGTCAAGCAGCAATGCTGGAAAGCCTCTGGAGAAGTGATTCGGGAGTGGACGGATTTAAGTGGCTATCAAAAAACAGAGAAACATCCCAGATACACCCACACACTAGAATATCTTGCAAAGAGAGCCCTGGCAATCTACCAGTGCTCCCATCTCTCGTTCTGTGAGCTTTTCTTTAGCACGCCAAGTGACCAAGCCAGTCTTTGGAAGCAAAGTCTTAAAGCCAACATTTCCTGAGCCTTTTCAAGTTCCACAGAACAGCCTCTCACCTTTCCTTGTGTCCTCTGCCTACAGAGCGCGCATGCACACATATCCACACGCCTAGCCCTACACTCACCCACAGGAGCACCCATGAGGAGGCTTCTCTTTAATACAGAGCAGTTATCGCAGATCCCAAGCTTACAGGAAGGTAACAGAGCCCTGTCTTTGTCCTGTTGTCCTCCCCAGCATTTGTAAACCCACAACAGTGATCCTGCTAGAGATGTGCTACGTGGAGGGTCACATGTGCAGGGACCCTCCCATTGTCCACGGCTCCCAGGGAAGTTGTAGATGCTGAACCCTGGACACTGTCACCTATGGACACTGACTGTGGATGCCTCTGAATACTTCTGCTCTGGATTTCTGGAGAGTGACCTCCATGAACTCTATCGGAATTCTTAGAGTGAACCATGGCAGCTGCTAAGCCCTTTGGTGGAGAGTCAAGAGGTTGTAATGCTTTCTCGGCTTTGTGCAGCAAAAAGACTGAGGCTTACAGACAAACTGACTGAAAGGAATCACCACCTACAATCAGGCCTGGTATTTATTCTCAGTGGGAAGGCTGATCTCACAAACACTAGAAGCTGTTCACAGGTAAGCCAGTGTCTGTGTTCCTTAACCACACAGCAGCATCATTAGCAATTTAAAGACAGTTTGAACATATGCAAAACAGTCAAAAGGGCAGAGTCTTAAGCTGTAAGCAGTATGCTTTTTAAAAAAAAGGAGGGGGTTGGGGATTTAGCTCAGTGGTAGAGGCTTGCCTAGGAAGCGCAAGGCCCTGGGTTCGGTCCCCAGCTCCGAAAAAAAGAACCAAAAAATAAATAAATATATAAAAAATAAAAAAAAGGAGAGGAAAAAGGCAATTCAGCTAGGGAAAACAACAACAATGAAAACAAAACAAAAACAACAAAACCTAAATAAACATCGACAAAAAAACTTCCTTTTCCAGTGTGGGAATATCAAATCAGGGCTCAGTGCACTTCCTGTTGGACAGTTCCTAAACAACCTCCAACATTTCGATCTTAGTCCAAAGACGTTTGTCTGAGATGTTAAACCTCTCCTCTTAGCTTAATGGACATTTGGGTTGTTTTGTTTTGTTTTGTTTTGTTTGTTTGTTTGAGATGGGGTTTCCGTGTGCAGCTCTGGCTGTCCTGGAACTCACTCTGTAGACCACAGATCCTCTGGCCCTTGCTATCCAAGTGCTGGAATTAAAGGAGTATGCCACCACTGCCCAACTGACATTTGGCTCTTACATTTTGATGACTTGCATGCCTGTATAAGTCTAGGAGGCAAAAGTCAGCCTGGTCTATATAGTGAGTTTCAGGCCAGTCAGAGATCTATAACAAGATCTGGTCTTAAAGAGAGGCTATAGCAAAAATCCAGCAGGGAGCATTTACAAAAGGGAGCGTTTCTTGGAATAAATACATGAAGGTAAATCTGTCATCCAGAGCATCTGCATTAGTCAGGGTTCTCTAGAGTCACAGAATGTATGGAATGGCTCTGTATATCGAGGGAATTTATTGTGATGACTTACAGTCTGTAGTCCAATTAACCCAACAATGGGCAGCTGTGAATGGGAAGTCTGAGAATCCAGTGCCCAGACCTAAGAGGTTAGTTGTTTCAGCTGGTCTTCTGTAGAAGCTGGAATCCTGAAGAAGTAGGTTCCAACAGATGTGCTGGCACGTAAGTGCAAGCAGGTGAAGAAGAGAGAGCCTTTCTTCTTCCATTATCCTTATGTAGGCCTCTGGCAGAAGGTATGGCTCAGATTAAAGGTGTGTACCACCCCGCCTGGATCAGGAATTTGCTCTGTCCCAGGCTGGTCTTAAACTCAGAGATCTGCTTGCCTCAACTCTCCTGGGATTTATAGTGTATACTGCCTTGCCTGGGTCTAAGCTTTTCATGATCACTATGCTTCAAGATTTGGATCAAAAGTGTGTGTCACCCCATGTCAAGATCCAGGTCAGAAACCTGGGGCTTCTGGCCTCAAGATCTGGATCACAGGTACGCCCTTCATTTCTAGATTGTAGTTCATTCCAGACGTAGTCAAGTTGACAACCAGGAATTATAGCATCCCACTGATTAAAAAAAAAGTTGTAATAAAAGATGGCAAAAGATAAAATACAAGGCCATCCTAGTGAACAGTATCCCTGGTAGTTAGAAACCTTCTGCTCACCAAACATAGAGAGGAGTGAACCTCGAGAGGGCCCCATGCCCAGGCCAAGGTGGATTCCCAGCCTACAGGGACTGAGAAAGCACAATAAGAGGTCTCTGTCATGGGCTCCCCTTGGGGTTTCATTTCAGCTCTTGAATGAAAATCGGTGCTCACCAGTTCACTTTCAAAGGACTCTATCTGAGCCAAGCTCACTGAACTGCAACACGAAGTGAAGAAGCCATGAGGCCGAGTGTCCTAGGCAAACAGTTAGCGTTTCTCCTTGAATGTGGTCCAGAGATATTTCCCTTTTATTGTCACACACACACACACACACACACACACACACACACACACACACACTTAAATCAGCATTACCCTTTTAACAGAAGCTCGAACAGATAATAGACAGTAGTGAAGTATCATGGACTTGAGGCACCTTGCCAAAACTGAAACACTCTATCCATTGACTAACGGCTCCCACTCCCCTCCGTGTAGAAAACACTTCTATTTCAGACATGACCTTGGAGAGGTAACTTCTCTTATCAAAATCATCTCTTACCTCTCCCGAAGCACATCCTTTAATAAAAAGGGAAATAAACTCTCAGTTTTCCTTCTCATCCTGTTATCTGGAAGCCTGAAGCTCCCATAGTTGCCTAGTCTTGAGGAAACTCCCCTTCCCCTGTGATGGAGTGGATCATTCTTCAGATAGGGTCATTACTTCAGGTTCCACAAGTAAACTCAGGATTTCATCAAATCCCCGGAAACACACAACTTCATGAATAAACTTCATTTCTGCATCTCAGGGCATCAGCACCCCAAATGTGTATCAAGAGTTTTAACAAAGCATCAGGCCCTGCAAGAGGGACAGGGACACTCCTACAGCTGCACTTCATCCTTCCAGGATTGCTGCAGGCTGAAGTATCCTACATTTTATGTTTTGAAAGACTAATACAGCTCTTGTGAGCAATCTAGGTACTCATTTTAATTTTATCTAAATCTGAAGTACCGTGCACTGAGTGCTTTCCGTGTGCTTTCTATGTGGCATTGCATATTTATGTGTTCTCTTTCCTGTGGCTCAACTAGTATTTCTGCCTACAATAAGAAAATGTCCAAAGTCTCTAATGGCCACATAGGACAACAGGGATTGTCCAAAGTCATTCTCTGTGACAAGGACAGGGACCAGGTTTCTAACAGCCAGGGGACAGACAGGGGCCAGGCTTCTAACAGCCAGGGGACAGTCCTGAGGGTGGAAGGGCCTGGGCACTTGCTCCTCAGCTGTCTTGCTTTCCTTCATGGCTTTATATTATCACATGAGTTGTCTGTAAATCCATTTATTTTCTCAAAATTTTCTTGCCCATTCATTTTCTGTCCATAAAGAGGGTCTGAAGCAATCACTGAAAACCACCTCTACTGCAAACCGCCAACGCCGCTGATTGCGAAGGGATCTGAGATCTCTTTTATTCCCGAAGGGGGCCATTATTTCCACTGGTTGCCATGGTGATGGCTGCAGTATTGCTGCTGTGTGTTCAGTTTGCAATCGCAGTCACATCGCACACTTAAATCAAACCGTTTGCCTCACATGGTACAGGCTTTTCTGAAAACAAACAACTCGTCATGTACAACATCATTAAATGGACTCTTAGCTCTGCCCCACAGTGTTGAAGGGCAGCTCAGACGACCATGTGTGTGCATGCTGGCATAAATGTGAAGGATGCAGCGGGACTTGGAAAAGGATATAGCATCTTAAAATGTATCAACTTAGTCCCTGCATTACACGGTTAGGGAAAACATCCGTACTACTATCGATAATGTGCAAAATCATTTTTAAACAGGAGAAATAATGAAGAAAAAAAAAGCTACATGTTTTCTTAGAAAGTCTGCCAAATTCACTCGGATCTAGCTTTATTCCTGTTGCTGTGATGAAACACCCCAATCAAAAGCATCTTAGAAGACGAAAAGGCTCATTAGGCTTACACTCCCAGGTTACAGTCCCATCTCTAAGGGCAAGTTAAGGCGGAAACTCAAGCAGCTAGTCACATCACATCCGCAGTCAATAGGAGAGAAGAACAAACACACCCATGCTGCCTGCTTGTTGCTTTTGCTCAGATAGTTTTCTCTCCTCTTACACAATTCAGGACCCAGCCTAGGGAATGGTGCCACCCACAATGGGCTGGGTTTTTCTATGACAATTAAGAATCAAGACAATCCCCAGAGACATGCCTACAGGCCAATTGAATCTAGGTAATCCCTCAATGGAGGCTCTCTTCTCAAGTGATTTTAAGCTGTGGCAAGTTATTATTAAAAATAACTACCTCACACTCTTCAATAAATAAGCATGTTTTCCCCATTGCACGCCAACATTCTTCAATGAATAAGTTTGGTTTCCCTATTGTACACATGTACACATGTACACATGTACACACACACACACACACACACACACACACACAGTACTTAATCTATCTCTGAGAACTCTACCTTAAGAAATATGAGGGCTATTGAACTTCTTTGCCTTCCATGCCCTGGCTTCCTGAGAGATGAACCACTCAAACTCCGAACTGGACTTGAATTCCCGGATGGTGATCCTCTGAGGGTCTAACCCAAGGATTCGGCTTTTGAGTAGAGTTCTGATGGCTTAGGCTAGCAGCAGCTGCAGAGGGTAGAGGAAGTTGCCTTGAGAGTGGCCACTGCAAGCTTCCCTTTACTCTTCCTGCCAATCAGGATGCTCAGGGCAGGTGTCAACTTCCACTTCAACAGGAGGGTGTCATTAAGAAGGGAGAGATACCCTGGATATTAGTGGCTGCTATTTGTGAAAAGCAGGTACTTCTGAAGCTGGACCCCAACAAGGAAACACTAAATCTGTTTCTATGTTTGACAGAAATTAAGTTAATCCAAGTTTGAATCATTTTAGTTGTGGGATCTCTCTCTCTCTCTCTCTCTCTCTCTCTCTCTCTCTCTCTGTCTCTCTCTCTCTCTCTCTCTGTCTCTCTCTCTCTCTCTCTCTCTCTCTCTCACACACACACACACACCTCTTGTGTCCGCACACTCCCCTCTCTCTCTTTCGCTCTATCTCTCTCTCCCTCTCCCTTCTTTTTTCGCACCCCCCCACACTCCCGCCCCTCTCTCTTCTCTCTCTCTCTCTCTCTCTCTCTCTCTCTCTCTCTCTCTCTTCTCTCTCTTCTCTCTCTTCTGTCTCTCTGTCTCTCTGTCTCTCTCTCTGTCTCTCTCTCTGTCTCTCTCTCTCTGTCTCTCTGTCTCTCTCTCTCTCTCTCTCTCTCTCTCTCTCTCTCTCTCTCTCCCTCTCTCTCTCTCTCTCTCTCTCTGTCTCTCCCTCCCTCTCTCTCCCTCTCTCTCTTCTCTCTCTCTCTCTCTGTCCCTCACATCCCCTTCCTGAGTCTCCTCCCCATGGCGTGACTGCAGGCTGAGGAGTTTTGTTGTTTTAGCGACACAAAGGAAACATTCTCTACATAGGAAAGAACGCTGTGGGGACCTCAGATGCAGGCTGCCATCATAAATGGACACACCTCTTACAACACCCACCTCAAAAAGAAATGAGGGTTGCGACATTTACAGTAGCAGCCTGGGCATGTTAGCCCTGCGCCTGAGTGCACAGCCGACCTCCTCCCTCCTCATTAGAAGTGTTTTCGTAAGAACAGCTTCTGTCAGGGAATGAGACTGAGCACAGAAGTGGACAGTTAGGTGGTGGGCTGGATAGTCAGGAGTTGCACCCTGACGCGGTGGTGCAAAGAGGGCAAAAGAAAGTTCTAGGCATTTATACTCAGAAGCAGGCTTTAGACTGATGCAGTATTATTGGAAATGAGGGATCTGATGAGGCTGGAGAGATGGCTTAGTGAGTAAAGTACCCGTTGTTCAAGCCAGAGAACCTGAGTTCAAATCCCAACACCCATGTGGAAAGACCAGACGTCGTGCTGGTCTGTAGCTCTAGTGCTGGGAGGGTGGGGACACTTGGATCTTCAGGCTCCCTGACCAGCCAGTTTAGCTGAAATGGTGATCTGTAGGTTCAACGAGAGACATTGCCAAAAGAAAGAGAAAAGAAAGAAGGAAGAAAGGAAAGGAAGGAAGGAAGGAAGGAAGGAAGGAAGGAAGGGAGCAATAGAGGAAGACCCTTAATGTCCACAACTGGCTTCCACACAAGTCTCTGCACAGGCATCTGCACACAAGTGTACACACACACACACACACACACACACACACACACACACATACACACACACACGGGGGAGAGAGAGAGAGAATTTTGAATAGACTTTAACCTAACAGATAGAAAGACGCAAGGGAAAACAGGGCTAGCCTTCCTTCATACCTGTGTGAGCATGTGCTGTGCACCCAGCTCCCAACCCACACCTGCTCTTCAGGGTTTACTTTCTACCGTGGAAGCAGTGATTCTAACAGGGCAGCTTCCAGGTTCTCCTCTTAACCTGCAGCTGTCTCGGTGTGTGTTTCTAGCCCCTTGAAATGCCTTTGGTGACACACCGGTAAAGTTACATGTTGCCAGGCAACAGAAGCTCCCAACACAGCACATCCTTCAAGAAAGCTACTCCTTTCCAAATAATTAGACATCACTCACCGCTCCGTGTCCACACTGGGAGTAACATGAGCCTTGACATCACTCTGAAACGAAAAGCCAATCATACCGATTCCCAGCAACAAGATGTCCACGACATGAATTTTCCAAGAGAAATGAGACTCACCCCAAGGCTGACATCTAACACAGGACCCAGCCAGAGGCAGATAGATGGCTTGCTGAACTCTGAAAGAAAGCTCCTTCTTTCACAGTAAGGCACATCTTATAAATAGAGGTCAGATCCATTTGGTTCAAGGTGAGCTAAGATAACTTTTTAATGTGTGCATGTGTGGCTAGGATCAACACGGACAGAATGCAAAATGGGGCAAGGAGGGATGATGAGGTTCGTAAATGGACTACTTTCCTTTGGCGCTCAGTAAATGGAGGTGGTGCTCTCACTGTAGCTAACCTGTGGTTCCCTTAAAAAATAATTGAATATAGCACCATTATTGGAAACTAGTTTTCCACGTGGGTGTTTAAAACAACCTACTGCAGATGTTGCTAATTAAATCATAGAAGGCCAGGGGCCCCATCCAATTCAACAGCTCGGGTTCAATCTTTAGACCGTCAGCCGGGCCATCATGGGCAACTCTGTGAGGCTACTTTGGATCTATGACCTGGAGAGTATGCAGGCTTTGAGAACCTTATTGAAACCCACTTTCAATCGTGTGTGCGTGCGTGCGTGCGTGCGTGCGTGGTTTACATGAGTACAGTTAACTTTGGAGGCCAGAAGGGGACACTGGATCCTCTTGAGCTAGAGTTCAGGTGAGTTTTGAGACACCTAACATGGGTTCTATGAAAACTAAGCCTCCCTACTCCCCTGTTTTTCCATCTAACAGGAAAGTGGAATAATACCCCGTTACCCCCACAAAGTTCCTCAGTGACATAGTTTTCCATTTTGCTCTGTATTGGCCATATCCACATTGGCTGCCCCAGTGACAATAGCCAAAGTGTCCTTCTAGCTTACTCAGACTTAGGGACAAGTTTAGCAGGAAGCCATACACATCCTGATCTTCAAGGAAATGGACGGGGGGAAACTAGGCATCGGGGCTCAGGAGATCTTGAGTGGCTATCCCTAACATGAATCTGGTGGTTGTCTGTGCCATTGCCAGCCATACCTTTCACCTCATTTTTGAGTCTAGAAATCAGGAGATGTTCCGTTTGTCCTCATCTCTGAGAGAGATGGGAGAGTCTGCTGGATGTTGAACATTAGAGCCATGCTGCCCTGGAGGCCTCTCTTGCCACCCTGCCCACATGGAAAGAGGCACCACAGCACTGATGCTGCAAACAGGTTCATTCTTTGTTAGATGAAACTATCACATGATTCCAGGGCCTTATTTTTGGACACAGGTTTAAGTGAATAAAAACATCAAGACAGGGGAGCTCAATGGTCATAAGTGGCTTTGATCAGCGGGCATATCAGCTCTTTGAAACTGTGGAAGTGGGGGTTGGGAAGACAAGAGGCATCAAAACTCCAAGTTGAACTGAAAAGTGTAGTTCTGACTGGCATAGGAACTGGCATAGAACCAGAGCAAGGCTTTTCTCTGTAAACCGAGCAGAGATACCTGGACGTATCAACATGCCCATCTGACTCCTGCCTGCACAGTCACAAAACATCACAGTATACTTGACCATATCCTGCAAAGAGGTCACAGGAACCAGTAGTGCTGACAAGGAAGACCACTGAAAAGTGCCCGGGATACATGGGGTGTTAGTTGATTTTAATCTTTCTCTGGGTACATGTTGCCACCAGTGTGTGTGTGTGTGTGTGTGTGTGTGTGTGTGTGTGTGTGTGTGTGTGTGTGTGTGAGAGAGAGAGAGAGAGAGGGAGAGAGAGAGAGAGAGAGAGATCTGTTCAGAAGGCCCATGATCTCATGATGAAAGGATAGACAAACACAGCAGGCCTAAACAGTGGGATATGTTTTCATGATAGCAGAATGCAGTAGGACAGAAAGCTAGGGCATGTGCACTAGGCCTTGGGTATTGGGTGTGACAGACAGGGAAGACCTTTCCAGAAACAGGTAAGAAATCAGGGGTCACTAGACTCTAACTGCAAAGGACATATACTCTTGTTTCTACCACCCCCATGGGTGAGCACACAGTGAACTGACCACGATTCACCCGCAGTGTTGGCTCCAGAGGAATGTGATCAGGAAAGCCCTGTCTAGAGGCCTGAGACTCTGAACTCTTGCTTTAAAATTCATTCTAAATCTGTTATCTTTTGAGTTTGTGTTTTGCAGGTAAAATGGGCTCTGGCAGACACCCCATGTACTTGGGATGTACACCTGTCCACATTCTGCCACATTCCCTGAAGTTCTTCTTCTATTGTCTGCCTCTCCCCTAACTGCCCTGCGGAAGACAGGGCTCAGGCAGAGGAGAATGGAGGTTGTGTGGCCTTCCTCCTTCTGCCAAGTCCGAGGCCTGAGAGTACCCTGCTGCCTGAGGGAGCATGATATTAGAGAGAAGTAAAGTAAGCAACATTGACTAAGACGGGTCCAGAGGGGACCGAGAAGAAAAGAATGGAGCTTTTCTTCTGTGCCCTTTGATCAAGTGACCCTGAATTTGATGCGTCTGGCTTGTTCACCGTGAGTGCTGCCCTGGGCTGAGTAAAGAATGCCTTCTCCCCATGCTGCTCTGCTCATTTGCTCGCACAGTCACAGATTAGTTTTCAAGCCTTCTCAGATCTGCTAGGTGCTGGGCAAGTCCTGGGGACTCAAAGACAATGAGTTCATTCACCAGTGATGGCCCTCGGCCTCCTGTCACAGTCAGATGGGATAAAATAGATGTTCCTCTGCCCTGGGCTGAGATCCGACCAAGCGTGATTTAAGTTATGAGTCACGTACTACAGAAAATGTGCATTGAGTAGGAAACGGGAAATAGGAAAAATAAGTCCTGCCTTCAGCTGGACTGTTGATTCTGTGTCAGTGGGCCAGTATCTGTCCTAGGTTTGCCTTCTCCCTCCCTGTGGTATTTTGTTCTCTTTCAGCAATGACCTTCAAGGAGGGAGATCTCTGACTCTTGGCCTGAGGACTTCAGACAATCACCCCCCAGTATCTTAGACACCCCTCACCCCCGTAGGACTCTGTCTTTCACCAAATCTAGGCTGGAAGCAGCAGGCTGTCCATTCCTTTAATTCTCGTGGCTACTGGCTTTCCAACTAAAATATAAAATCGTATCACAAGGACACAGCTGTATGCACAGCAGACACAGTCAGAAAGTGGACTGGAGCCCAACACCAAGTTCAAAATAAAACAAGTCTTATTTCTAAACCCGAAGAGGTTTAGGAGCTCAGCACACTTGGGTGAAAGATGGAGGCTGCTGTCCACATGGCTGTTACGAATGTCTGATCAGAGGCATGGCTCTCTGACCAGGAGTTTGGGTTGTGGAACAGGACCTCCTATCAGTGCTGGCTGGCTTTCTAATCAGCTCTTGGGCTTGTGGTACAATCTAGATACAGATATGGTTCTGTGGTTCCTAGGCTTTTGAGGAGGACCTCAGGCTTCCAACTCGGAGTTGGGTTCCCCGATGAGGCATCTGGATTTCCAACAGGGTGCTGGGGTTTTAGATACAGGGAGATCAGCATCTAAAACCCAAGAGGATGGAATAGGAATAAGAAGAGGAGGAAGGCTATTGCTCCAGCTCGCTGTCTTTCTGCTAGCGTGTACATGTGTCTCCTAGGCCCAGTGAGCTCAGGAGAGCCAGGCACAGCCCCCTGTCTCCTCTGTTCTGCACTAGCACCTCCTGAGCCCGGGCGCTAGACGTCCGGCTAAGATTGGTATATTGGAGGATGGGAGTGGAGGGATGGGGCTCAAGAACAGAACTCTTGCCTAGGGTGTGCTAGGCCCTGCATCAAACAAACAAAAAGCAGCTCCTCTTCAAAGCAGGACACCCTCAGCGGCTACCTTTGTAGTTTTAGGAATCTTCACTTGTAGCAAGACTGCTCTCTGGAGAATTGCTTCCCCTGAAGTATAGCTGTCGCATCTCCTCAACTGCCTTATTAATAACATTGACTCTGGGCTTCTTACAAACATTTAGTGTGTGTGCATGTCTATGTGCGTGTCTATGTGCTTGCGTGTATATATGTGTGTGTGTAGTACAAGTGTGCATGTGTGTGTGTAGTGTGTGTGTAGTGTGTGTGTGAGAGAGAGAGAGAGAGAGAAAGAGAGAGAGAGAGAGAGAGCAGAGAGAGAGAGAGAGAGAGAGAGAGAGAGAGAGAGAGCAAACAAGTTGAAGGAGTTGGTTCCCTCCTTTAATCATGTGAGCCTGAACTCCCTTCACCAGGCTTGAGGCAAAGGCCCTTACCTGCTGAGTCATCTCACTATTCCTCATTCTTGCAACTGCCACTTTTTCTTCATAATCTCCCCCCATCTAGCAGGCCACTTGCCCTGCTCATCTTGCTGCTGCCTCTGTGAGACTTTTGGGGGGCGTGTTTATCACTCTCCTGCACTCCCAAGTCCACAGGTTTCACTGTAAAACTATGATTCTGGGGTCTCACTGAGTTAGTTATAGGGAAAGCCGGGACCACTTTCCCAGCAGGCCCCTTGCTCAGTGCTCATAAGGCCAGGGTGGTCCACAAATTGTTACCTCCTATAGGAGAGGCACTTGGTGAGAGTTTGGCAAGAGAGGGATCCCCCAAGAAGAGGAGCTGCTCTGGGGGGATCGGTATATTTCTCATGCTGATTGTGACGAAGGTTATGAGCAGACAGGAGTGAATAACAGACAGGAAGAAAGACCTACAACAAGGAGACAACTGATGTCCTGACCACGCTTTCCCACAGGGATGCCTAGCATGAGGCTTTCCAAGGGGCTCAAGAGTAACACTAAAAACCCTGAAAGCTCTTCTTAAAATTACAGAGCTCTGGAAAGCACTGAGATAAAAGAAAAGGTTTGACTGTTTAAGAGGCAGTCTCTCTCCTCTTTGGAGACCTGCACAGCACACACTAACTGTCATTTCCCAGGGCAGGTTAAATGCCATCCTTTCAGGGACATGGCTGGGTCCCTTTGTCTCCACAGCTGAGCACCACATTGCTCGGTTGATCTCAAAAATAATGTTTTAAAGGAAACATGACTTAATACTCAGCTCAACAGGAGGAAAACACACGGCCTCGGACAGTGAATCACTCATTAAAAATTAAAGCAATCCACCCACAACAGGAAACGGCATAAGAGAATGTCAGAGCTGGCTTCATATTGGAGGGAAGCCAAAATAGGTTTGCAAATCAGAAATCCTGGGACTGATGGTGGGCATGAGGAACTGCTAACATCTCAAAGATGTTTTCAATCTGACCTCTGCCAAACTCCCCTAGTGTGGGGCGGGGCAATATTGGGGTGTCCACGGTTTCTAAGCATATTAACTGGCCTTTGCATGGAACCACACCCATGAGTGAAATAAAGCACCTTGTGCCTCCCAGAAGGATTCCGTAGACAGAATCTGAGGGCAGTGGAGAGCCACCCTCTTGCTCTGCATGTCTCAGGATGAAACCTCTAGCCTCTGGCACATGGACAAGTGCTTGACCATCTAGCTACAGCCAAAATTCACGGAACCCCAGTGTTTGTTTATTCTTGTTGCTTGTTGCCTGTTAGCAGCAGAATGGGAAGAAAACTGACTGCTTTTCAAATAAAAGTTTTCCATTAACAAAACCTTCCTACAGTGCCTTTTTTTTTTTTTTTTTTTTTTTTAGCAGTTGAGAGCAAATAGAAGTGGGCAGAGAGGAGGGCCTCAGGACAGCTGCTGTCAAAACAGAGATTATCATCACAAAGATAATAACTTGCAAACCCAGCCCAGTAGGGACTAACCTCACAGGCCATAGTCTGGTTGACACACCGCAGTCATTATCTGCTGGGGACCTCTGTCATTAGCACAAATCCAGCTATCGCAGACTTTTGTCTTGATGAGACCTTTGTAAAAATCCTTACCCAGTCCTTAATATCTTAGACAAGGAAGGTGTGACTCGGATGAAGGAACGTGTCCAAGTCATTTGGTCTTTTCTCAAACAAAGACATCAGATTACCAGGTTACTGGTCTCCACTGGTTTACCATCTGCCCTGATCCAGGTCTCCTCTAAACTCCTGCACAAAATTCACGTTCATTCTTGCTAGGGCAAGGCCTCAGACACTAGCCTTACAAACTAAGTCAGATCTAGGTTGAGTGTGTGTGTGTGCGTGTGTGTGTGTGTGTGTGTGTGTTCATACATGAGGTATGGGTGGAAACCAGAAGCTGATGGTGATGAGTGTCTCCCTTACTTTTTTTTTTTTTTTTTTTTCTGATTCTCTCATGGAACCTGTGGCTCACTGAGTTATCTAGATGGGCTGGCCAGGGAGGCTCAGGAGTCTTTTTGTCTCCACATCCCTGGTACTTGGATTATAGATGTGTGCCACCAAGCCCAGCTTTTTATGTGAGTTCCAAGGACATGAGCTCAGGTCTTCATGCTTGCACAGCCGGCACTTTATTGACCAAGGCTCTCCCGGGCCCCCCAGAGGACTTGTTTTTTTTGTTTTTTGTTTTTTGTTTTTTACAACTATGAGCCTGCAGGAGACACTGCTAAACATTCGGTGAGGGAGAGGACAGGCTGTGCTGGAAGGAAACCCAGCCAGGGTGTGAAAAGAAATTGGAAGAGTGAGTTTGTTTAGCAGATAACATGCGGAAATCTCTGGGAAACCTGGCCAAGATCAACTTGATGGTCATGAAGTTGTTCCAAAATACAATGGACCCACCCGCCAGCCATGTGCATGGCCCGTAGAATGCTTTGATTTGTTGGTGCGATCTCTGTAAAATAATATTTTTCATAATGGAGTCCCTTCTTTCTGTCTGTATGACCTCACCTTGGGTGATGGGCAGGAGAGCGGACTGGCATTTAAGGATGAAAAGGACTCTGCCAGGTAGACACTGGGAAGGATTTGTTGGTTTTCTTTAGTGGATACTTTGATACTGTCAATGGGGATTTGAACTCAGGTCTTCAAACAGCTCTGCCAAGATCTGTCTATTAGTCGACTTTAGGAAATGGCACATAGTTCATGTTCAGGGTAGCATATGTAGAAATGGAGAAAGGGCTCAGTGGGTAAGAGCATATGCTGTTCCTATACAGGACTTGGATAGTCCAAGCACCCGTGTCAGATGTCTCACAACCGCCTATAGTCTCTGCTACAGAGGATGCCTCTGCCACCCTTGCATACCTGCATTCATATGTACACACACACACACACACACACACACACACACAAACACACACACACACACACACACACACACACACACACAGAGGAATGCAAACTATAATGTTACCAGGTTCTGGCACCAACAAATCTTACTGCTTGTGCTGTTGGCTTACTTCTTCAGCCTGCCTGGGTTTTCTGTCTGTCTGTCTGTCTGTCTGCATGTGTGTGTTTGTGTGTGTGTGTGTGTGTGTGTGTGTGTGTGAGAGAGAGAGAGAGAGAGAGAGAGAGAGAGAGAGGTGTACTAACGTAGGATAAGAGGCCAAAAGAGAGGTTTTCTTATCCTGTTCTACCCCTCTGCCTAATTCCCTGAGACAGTCCCTCTTTGAATGTGTAACTAGGCTATGGCCAGCACACTGTAGGGATCCTCCTGTCTGTCCCTGGCATAGCACTGGTGTTCCAGGGGTTACAGATATGTGACTATACCTAATCTTTTATACTGTCAATGGGGATTTGAACTCAGGTCTTCAAACTTGTGAGGAAAAGGCTCTTACTCATTGACTATCTCTCCAGCCCCTGGTTCTGATTTCTAATCTTCAAGATGGAGGTAGCAAGGCACCCCCAGACTGTTTCCAAGCATGTATGAGGCCCGCCTAATAATAAACTTGGATGTGCTTTATAAGCTGTCAAGTGTCCTATATTGGATGTACCTTATAAGAAATTAAATCTGTGCTTTAAGCATAAGGTATGTAAATCACCTAGCAAAACAGGAAACAGACCAAGCCCTGCTCTCCAAATAACCATTACTGTCAACATCGGAAGGTTGTTCCTCAGCCACCACATGGTGACATGGCAGCCTCAGCAGACACACATCTCAACATCTCGTTATGTAGCCTAGACCAGACTCGAACTCACAGCAATCCTCCTGTCTCAGTCTCCCAGATTCTGGAGCTACACCCATGAGCTTCTCTGTCTCATTTATCTGCACCATTTCTCATTGTAGATCAACCCATGGAGTTGTCTGGTATCAACAACATGTTCTTTAAAAAGTCGCTGAGAACCGACTAGCCCTCACCACAAAACAGCCCTTACCCAGTTTTTCCTCCTGCACTTGCCTCTTTCTGTTAAAACATGCACAGAACCCATGATGTGAAGCCCCTTTGTTCAGCAATTCCATGGGGATCCTTCCCCTAACATTTTAAATACCTTCTGTTGAACTTTGCATCGTACTGGGTTCTAGAGAGTCAGTTCGGAATGGTGGGTTTTGCAAAGATGCTGTCTAATCTGTTACTTGATGTCTCAACTGCCATGGGACATACTCATGTCAGTAGAGATGCCATTGAGAATAAGTTCCCTACTATCTGTCTGTCTTTGCATTTGGCACCCGATCTTGCTCCTATTTCAGAGGTCAGAGGGTCTGAGAAATCTCCCTGTAACTTGTACCCACCATGGGACTTATCTTTCTGCCTCTGCCTTGTGAATGACGGCACCCTCCAGGCAGCTGCTGCTGCCCTGCTCACACCATCTGTTCCTACGGTTTGAGCTCCAAAGACAGGAAAACCTCACAGGGCAAGGGGGGGGAGTTGGCTGGCCCTTGCACTAAAGACACACTTCTCAAAAACCTGGCTCATGCCCTGTTTCAGGTACCTCCTCCTCCTTTCTCAGTAGGCCTCTTTTAATTACTATCCAATCCCAAAGAATGATATTAAGAAGGCACCCCGATGATAAAAATGCCTAATTGATAATAGGTGGAAATTGTTCAGGTCACTAGAAAGAACAACTTCACCTTTGACCCCTGGTGGTCTGATGGCCCTCTAGACCCTTCCAGGCCCAGACAGCAGCTTCTTGCTGGGTCCAGTGAGTGGCTGGCAGCTCGGGCTGTTGTGGGACCAAACTGACTCTGGAACAAACCCAGGTTTCCTGCACAGGGCTAGACAAAGTTAGCAGAGATGCTTGCCAATGAGCATTTAGCAAAAGCCTTGATAATATTCTCTAACCTAAATTTTGGGTACTTTAGAAATACTATGACAAGCAAGCATGACAGAAATCTAACAATGACAAGAAAGGCTCCCCTCGGGTTCCCTCTTTACCTCTTGTCCAACTGGGACGACGCATGGCAACCATCCTGGCCCTGGGGAATCCATGTTTCTCTGTTAGCAGAAATGGATTTTTGAGATGAATGTCAAGGTCGGCCTTGGGCGCGGTGACTAGAGAGGAGTTTAAATGGAAAACCCAAGTTCCTTTTTCCCTTCAGGTGGAAAGAATGACTGGTGGGGATTGCCTGCCTCTGTGTGTGACAATAGACTTCCTACCAGACTCCTCTGGGAAGCACTTCTAGAAAAAAGGTGGAAGCTCCCTAGGGTTTGAGACTGGAAGGCCATGAGTCACCCTTGGTTCCCAGAGTACATTCCAAACCTTTACAGGGTTTCAGAGGGTCAGCAGTGGAAGGAACCTTTCATTGCTTCCAGAAGCTCCACTAATCTGAGAGGAAGCTCAGGGAGCCAGGAGCTAACGGGAAGCCCAAGCACATGCAAAGGGCTCACCGAGGGCTGGGGCCACACACCCTACAGAGCTGCACCTCTTCCTGTGCTATGCTTACTGGCTCTTGCTCCTTCCTGTGATTCCAAAGGCTGGCTCAGGGCGTGCAGCTTCTGCTCTGCCTCCTAAAGTCACCCCAGACTTCCACTAAAGGGTGCCTCCACCTCAAAGACCAGGGGCAGGAACTGTTATTTGAAAATTCAGATTATTGTCTTGCTCTCGTGGTCATTCACACCACCACCAAAGAAGCACTGACTCAGGGGGGAAAACAAAACATGCTTTGGCAGTGTGAAGGGTGAGCCATAGTACTGGTGAACTGGTGAATGCCTAGCTGCTCATTGATATTAGCACTTTCCTTCAGCTTTTCTCGCCTTGGTGTTTCCATGAGCCAAAGTAAGGCCATCACTTTACAGCATCCTTTGCTTTTTCTTGGTCATGGCCACCCTTAGGCTTTAAAGTAGAGATGCTCCTAGAGTCTGGAGATTGTATTTAAAGCTTAATTATCAGTCTTCCATAAATTCCTTACTCTCACATTTCATTGCATTAGAATCTGGACCACAGGAACCCACTCAGCGCGACACTCTCCACAGATAAGCATGACAGAACTATTTCCACAAGTTCACGGCTTTGTCTTTTGTCTTTGGTGTGTGAGCTTGTGTACGGGTGTGTGTGTGTGTGTGTGTGTGTGTGTGTGTGTGTGTGTATGTGCCTGTTCGTGTGTGTGCATGTGTGTGGACATGTGCATACATGTGTGTGTATGCACGTGTGCATGTGCCTGTGAAGAAGCCAGAGGTCCACATCAGATGCTTTTCTCTATTGCTCTCTGACTTATAGGTGTTCTCACCAAACCAGGAACTCACTAATTTTCCCAGGGCAGCTGACCAGTGAGTCCCAGGAATTGGGCTTGTCTCTGTCTGCATGGTGTTAGGATTCCAAGTGTTTACCTCTATGCCCAGCTGATTATATATTTGTTGGGAATTGAGCTTAGCTCTTTACACATGCACAGCAAGAACTTTATTAAGTTTATTGCTAGATGCAAAATTAAAAGGGGTGACTCTTGCTTAAAAGACTTCCCAAACAAAAGAGATTAATTTTGACTCCTTTTTTGAAAGCCAATATTAATATGGTTATTTTTAATGGAAATTCAAAAATGATGCCAGTAAACTGAAGGCCTTTTGACATACAGTATGATGCCTGCACATACCAAGGCTCAATTCTATGACTCTTTGGAAGTTGGAAACCAATGCCTTAATTCTGTGTTGATATTAACACGGGAGCAGCAGTGGTCATAGTAGCTGGGGTTTTTGAACTTTGCTTGGGCACATCTCCCTTAAACATCCCCATCCTCCTGGGCAAAGCTGGGTCGAAAGAAAGAGGTTTGATGGGGCTTGTGTGTTTATTCTGCTAGGGTTGACGGTCTAGCTTCTCTACAACCATCACACAAAGCATACACGAGGGCTTATGACAGTCTCCAATTTCAGGGAACTTACCTTCACTGCCCAAGCAGGCTTTCCAAAGTTCCAAGTCATCCAAAAGCCAGTTTCAGAGGCCAGAAGTTAGAAATCATTCTCTGACCAGTCACTCAAATCTTACTCTGTGCCTAAGTCTCAAATGTTTGTCAACAGAAACCAAACAGGCCAGAGAATCTTGTCTACAGCCCAGGAGGGAGAGTTCCAATGAAGGCAGAATAGGTTACCGTATCCACTCCTCAAATATGCCTCATGTCAAAGAGAATGATTCCTGAAATCAAAAGTGTGTGTGTGTGTGTGTGTGTGTGTGTGTGTGTGTGTGTGTGTGTGTGTGTGTGTGTGTGTGTGTGTGTTAGGGAGCACTTGCCTTTGCTGGCATGTGTGGAGGCTAAAGGCTGACATTGGGACATCTTCCACAATCACCATACCTTTTGACTCAAAGTCTCTCAGTGTACTTGGAGCTTGATTGGTGTTCTGCTACACAGACTGGCCAATCAGCCCCCAGGATTCTCCTGCCCCGCCCATTCCCAGCACTGCAGTTGCAGGCACTCACTTCTGTGCTTGGCTTTTTCTGTAGGTGCTGGAGGTTGGAACTCTGGTTCTCAAGTGTGTGCAGAAGACGCTTTACCACAGAGCCATCTCCCAGCCCCATATTTTTAAAGCCAGGAACTGAGTGGCTGACTAAAGCAGAACAGACACAGAGTTAAAGGTTGGGGCCAAGAGGATCGGAGCTGCTGCCTGGATATCCCAGATCCATACAGGAAACGCAGACACACAGAAGTCAGTTTAGCATTGCTGGGTTTTAAACATGACTCTGGGGGTGGAGAAGCTGAGGCCAGGCTAGCAGCTGTTGTCACAGGATCACTCGTTTGGACAGCTGCTGGATCACTGCTGGGCACCAGGGCAGTGGACCAAGAGGCTCGGAAATGCTAGAATGGGAGGAAGGAAGGCTGGCTGTGGACAAGCCAGCCCAGCGTGAAGTGCCAAGGAGCACAAAGGTCACACGCTTATAGCCAACCAGAATCTGTGTCCTGTGTTTCAAAAGATAAATCCAGGGGGCCTAACCTATGAATACTTCACTCCGGCATGGCAGGCATATTAAAAACAAAACAAACTACTCAAATCCACAGTGTCGTGTTTCATGTGCATTCATGCCAACATGCACAAGCCAACACCTCTGGCTTATGTTCCAAGACAATAGGGATTGCTGACTTGCAATTACAGCCTTATCTTATACGAGCGATTCCAATGAGCTTCCCCTTTGTCCCCACTGTCTCCATTTACCCAAACAGAGTTGGAGGACACTCATAAAAGATGACATCTAACCGAGATGCGACAGATAACAGGACCATAAAACTCAGAAAGAACAAAACGAAGGCTTCCTTCTTTCTTAGCTTGATAAGTTATGGATTATCATTAACCCACCTTGCCAAAATAGAGAAACAGCAATCCAAGTAACCCACTTTTGATAAAATCAGGCAAACTGCACCCATTTACGTTCCAATGGAGAAATACCAATGAAGGACACCTTGACTCACAGAGGAGGCCCACCAGGCAAAGGAACCGATATAACAACCTTAAAATCTGAAACAACGTAAAAGTTTGTTGTTCCTGTTTTTATTTTGTTATTTGAGACAGGGTCTCATGTAGACCAGGCTAGCCTTTAACTCTAGACTTCTTGCCTCCACCTCCCAAGTCCTGGGCTTATGGGCATGTGGCAGCATGACCCACTTGTAAAGATATTTCAAAGGTGGCTGTGCATTTGGAAATGGGACTTCCTACTTGACACTCTAGTGATGGCCGTTAAGTACAGCATATTAGTTGAGCATTCTCTTCTCCTCTTGTGATCACATTCCAGCCATTTCTAAATTCAGATTCTTTGGGGCTTGGTGGAGTGTGTCCTAAACCTCAATATCTAGGAGGCAGAGGTAGGAGGATCATATGAATTTGAGGTTAGCCTAGTTTACATAGTGAGTTTTAGGCCAGCCTCAGTCTCAGCAAGCAGGCAAGCAAAACGACAAAACTCTCAGACTCCTCTTTCTCCTTTTCTTCTGAAAAGGGGAACAGCATTAAGTTGATTTAAATGTTTTTGAAAGGGGCTGGAGAGATGGCTTAGTGGTTAAGAGCACTGACTGCTCTTCCAGAGGTCCTGAGTTCAATTCCCAGCAAGCACATGGTGGCTCACAACCATCTGTAATGAGATCTGATGCCCTCTTCTGGTGTGTCTGAAGACAGCAACAATGTATCCATAATAAATAAATAAATAAATAAATAAAGTTTTAAAAAATGTTTTTGAAAAAGGCTATGAAGGGGTGATGGCAGTATAGGCCTGGAATCTCATTTCTAAGGATACCAACACAGAAGGACCATGAGTTTGAGGCCAGCTCTGGGAACATAGTGAGAGCTTGTCTGAAACAAGACAAAACAAGATGTGGGCCATGGTGTTTAAAGTTGTACAGGCATCAAAGTAGAATTTGGCTGTTACTGGAACCCTGACGGCGTACAAGATTCCATGACACTCATGCATCTTTACCAAAAGTGCCACTCAGTAAAGCACCCTCTTAGCGGTTTCCCCCATGGCAGCCGATCCACTTATGAGAAGGAATCCCCACCAGGCTGTCACGTGCTGCTGTGCACACTAATGGGTGTTGAATGTGTGCCACATAAGGTTGTAAAAGAAACAACAGGACAGAGAAAGGAAAGCATGTGGGAACGGCTCATAACAATACGTCTCAGGACATTGAGTGGCTGAGCTATATTTCAAATGCCAGGAGGCAAAAAGAAAAAAAATAATAATACTGAGAAGTGTGACGTGAGCCATTGAGCAAGTTAAGGCACTAAATTCTCATGTCACCCTCTGACCATATGGCCTGTTTCTCAACAAGATAAACCTTATATAACAATTAAATCCCAGGCGTTTTAAGCTAAACCAATCATACATCAGAAACAATTTTTAGAAAATCATGTACTCACCGAGGGAAAATGAGGGCTATAGTCTGAAAGAGAAAGGAGGAAAAAGAAGAACGTTAGTTTCCTGGTGACAATGTGGGTACTCACCTGGGTCTCCTATTTCCAACAGGGCTGGTCCCTGACACCCTTTTCGGGGTCTCCTGGAGACTGCTTAATCGTGATAGTAATTTCTTCTTGCTGCATGCATAGGCTTTCAACACCTATGTCCTGCACCAGATCTTCTCGTGCTCCCTTGCAGCCAATTGAGGGTGGAACGTGGCTCCCCGGGGTCTGAAGTGTTTCATACCCAGCCCTCAAGGACCTGACTTCCACAGGTCATTAACCCTAGTGAGGGGTGTAAGGTCTCACCCGAAGCAGTCCCCATACCTTCCCTGGAGATGGCCTTTCAAGCTAGAGGTACCTTTTCACTCCACGCCCCTGCTGTCATCTCTGTCTAGCTTAAGCCGTGTGCTCTTCCCATTTAAAAGAATTATTAGTATATAATTTGCATATATAATACTTGCCCACCTAGAATGCATAATTTAGTGGTTTCTAGTATACTCAGGTATTTAGTAAGCCTCATTAAAATCTAATGTTAGAGGCTGGAGAGATGGCTCAGCCCAACAGCTTGCTGCTCTTGCAGAGGACTAGAATTGGCTTCCCACCACAGACAAGATCCACAACCATCTGTAGCTCTAGTTCCAAGGGGTATATTATCTGCTTCTCCTTTCCTCAGGGTCTGCACACATGTGTACACAGGCATACCATGCAGGTAAAACACTCCATGCACATCGAAATAAAATTAATTTAAAAAAAAAGACTTACTAATCTAAGACCATTTTAATCATCCAAAAAGAAGACACACTCTCATGAGTTCGCTGTCCACCACTCTGGCTTCGCCCTGACCTCTGATCACCACTTAGCTACTTTCTGTGGATTTCCCCATCCTGACATTTGGCAGAAATAGTTTCACATGTAGAAATAGGCATTTTGCAATGAGATTCTTTCACTGAGAATAATGTTCCTGAGTCCCACCCATCCCATAGAATGCTCTAGTGCTTCACTCGCTTTTACTAACAAATACTTCACCCCCACAGCCTGTTTATCCGTACGTCGGCTGATAGATACAACCCTGTGTTCCTGTTGGTGAAGCAGGTAACCTCCCATGAGGCTTATCAGCCTTTCACCTGCCTGCGATGGAGATGTGGCTGGGTTACGATTACTCACTTAAACAGTTAAAGGGTAGGATCAATTTTCAGTTGTCTCTATTTTAAAATAGCTGGCTCGGTCCACGCTGCTTTCTACCAGATTGCTTGGGATGATAGTGCTGGCAAGGCTAGTTGCTTTAAAACAAATTTAACAATGTCTCTGCAGCACAAATTATATCAAGTTATTATAAATTATTATATGGTTACAAATTTAGAAGGTAACTTAGGAAATAGTCTTAAAGTCGCAGAAGCAGAAAACTAATTCAGGTAACTGAGAAATGTCAAATCTGCTCGGGAAAATCTGTACTCATGATACTTCCAAAGGCATGAAGGCTATCTGCTTTGGTCCTTAATATGTAACATTGCTCTGGGAATCTTAGCCAATGTAATAAAGCAAGGGAAAAAAATACAAGACATCGGAACTAAAAAGGAGACTTGTAAAGTGTATTTCTGAGGTGGCATAATGATCTAGGTAGAGAATCCTAAAGAATAAAAAAGCCCCTATTGCCAAGGCATGCACTTAGCTCACAGGACAAAGAGAGCTCACAGGTATCAACAGCATTACACGGAGGGAACAATGGTAGTCCTCTACTTAGGGAAACTGACAGTCCCAGCATCACACATTCATGTGTTAACAACAAACCAACAGCATTCACGATCTATCGGTAGCATCTGACACCGTGTGCTATCATGTCATTCCCTAGGGAAGGAATCAAAAATACTGAAGAGGCAGAATGCCGAATCACATAGAGTTACAGAGGGTTCCCAGCATGCCACAGGGCCCCACATAACATAACACCCAAACCCAAGGCAGAGGCCGAGTGTTGGGCAGAAAGTGGTTAATGTGGATAAAACTGACTTTTGTAGAACAGTTTATTATAAAACCTCACCCCTTTCACTCACCCTAGAATACCCAGAGACGATGCTTGCAGGACTGCTTGCTTGGAAGTCAGGCAATGGGAAAAACCAAGGTGGACACTGCCTCCACATTCCCAGGGTAATTGACAAGAACGCTCAACATTACCTTCCAATGCCATGTTGACTCATTTCAATAAGGAATAAAGCCCGGTAACACACAGAGATTTTGGGGGACAGGACTACAGCTAGAGGCACAAGGCTGGGTCAAACCAGACTAAAACCACAAAGGAAAAAGCTAGTTTAGTGTGGAAGCATAGGCTGTTTTGTCAATATCTAGATAAACAACCAAATACAAATGATAACTCGAAACCCAACTTTGAAGTAATGTGGTTTTTGTTTTTAAAAGTTTGACTCCCCGGAACTTCAGGTAGTACAATGAGATAAGCATTCTTGGTCTGTACTTCATGCATGATCAAATAACTGTCTGTTCCTCTTAGAGCAGAACTAAAGCAAAACCACCCCCAAAACAGACTCTACAATAAACCTTTCCGAACTATACATTTCCTTTAGCCCGAGGCCTTGTAGACAGTCCTCCTTTCGCTGAGCAAAAACCTCTAAAAATGCACACGAAACATTTAAAACCTGGCGGTCGAGGTGGCAGTTGATGTGGGCAGTTTGTTCAACATCCTTCCACAGAATAGACGCTTCCTGCTCTTATCTTGAAAGCCAGCATCCTCCAAAAAGGGGAAGGAGGGAGGAGGGGTCGGGGAGGTGGGGGACAGCTTCTGTTGTTTCCTCCCCTCCACACCTCATAGCTATCCTATGAGTCAAGGGAGTGTTCCCCAAAGATGGGGTCCCTGCAGCCTGTGGTGTGAGGAGGTGGGGGAGTAGGAGCTCCTCCGGCCTACTACTCTTGGTCGCAACTCCTGGCCTTGCTTGCTCATAGTTTGGGGTTGTAGCTCTTAGTGAAGCTATAATTCCTTCAGGGCAGTCACTGTCTTCCCTCTCTTAAGTTCCTAGTGTCCAGGGCGCTGCTTGCCACAGCCTGGAATGATATTCTGCTACAGGCAGATTTATTTCTCAAAATTCCTCCCAGGTCCACTGTCTTTCTTCATCTAGAATACCTGGAAAGAGCCAAAGAGGCCACATCTCTCCTCTGGGGAGGGATACATCTTTGAGAGAGGTCTGAGCTGACCCACCTCAGAGGAAGAGCTGTGTTGGGTGGTGCAGGCTACATCCATTCAGAACAGAGAGAGAGGAAGCCTGGCTTACTCTGGGAAAGAGGCTGGTGACCGCATCAGAAAGGGGAAATCCACCCTGAGGAAAGCCTGAGGGGCAGGCAAGGTCAGGCCCAGGAAGAGCGCTCCCAAAGGAAGTGACCAGCAGCTAGGCTTGGCTCTGATGGTTCCCGAGATAGAAGGACCCAGCAAATGGAGTTACTGTGCAGCCAAGCTTCATAAAAAGGACAATCAAGTGTAGTGTTAGAAGTCCACAGAACTGCGCTGGCTGAGGATAAAGTTACAGTTGCTGTTGAGGTGGATAGAGCTCGCCAATCCTTCTGAACTCAGACAAAAGACTGGTGTCTTTGCATACACCAGTGGCCCACGTGCATCTCGGGCAATCCTGTGGGCAGCATTTTGCTGCCTGTAGCTTATCTATCTACAGACTTTTCTTTTGAATGGGCGGTAAGATTTTAAAAATTGTGGAAGCGCTTGCATTTTATGTTAAAACTCTTGCACACATTTTTCATATGCATCACAGACCTTAAATGCGAACATTTTTATGACAGTTGAAGATTCCATGAAGCAAAAGGCACACAAAACACCATGTGGGAAAATACCGGGGACATTGGCCTTGAACAAATCTTACTGTGAATAATCAGACCTGGCCAAGTTCCTCCATTCTGGCTGTGTTCTGGCTGTCTTCTCTTGGGACTCCGGTTTGCCCAGAAGGCACTGGTAAATGAGTCAAGACCTCTGGGGGAAGCAAGAATTGCTATCCGCTGTCAGTCATAGTAACCCTCAAGCCCAATCACCATACCCATGAATGTACAAACTGGCTAAACAGCAGGGCACTGCTAGGAATAGAATAATAACCAAGGCCCTATCTGGAGAACCACAGGCAATGAATGGGGGATGGCTGTGCCCCAGCCATGCCTCAGGCTTGCCTGCATTCCATCAGACAGCCACACTGTGCTGCCAGGGGGTGTGGAGTGCTGAGAGCGTGTCATGTTTCCTAATCTCCGAGGCTGCAGATTGCCCAGATCTCGCACTGCCAAGTCTCACAGTTTTCTTGTTTACCTTGTAGATACCAGCAAAGCTGCTACTTTTCCATCTTCGGATGCACTGAAGAACAGGAAAGAGTGGCTGAATGTAGAGGAGGAGTCTCCCTACACAAAGGAGTGTGGAAAGATGTTCCTCTGCCTATCTCTGCCTATCTCATAAGTTCAAGCTGCCCAGACAAGGAGAAGAACTTTTGCAACGGTGTCACCAAGGTTACATCGCCTCACTATCCATTTGTCAACCCGAACAGACAAGCAACACACTTTCTAAATGTTGGGCAATTTCTAGCAATCATTCCCGGGCAAGACACCTGCTTGCTCTCCACCCAAATACATAAGATACTTCACTAACTGCTCACTGTGGGGTGCCCTCTTTGCATATTAGTAAGCTAGGGGAACCCTTGTTTGCAAGCACAGGCCCAGTGTTGTCCGTATTGCAACATCTGTCTACAGAGTTATGATTGCCCCGGAATTTAGGGGCACTGCAGTTCGGATCTATTCTCCTCAGAGGCACGGATGCTCTCGGCCTCAGACGAATGCTAATGATTGGCTCATCTCTTGGTGCAGGGCACACACACTTTTCAGGTAGTGATAGAGCGACAGTCACTGTCACGGCTTGGACCTGTGTTATTGTTGACTGTTGTTTTCCCCCATTTTTATCTTTTCCCCCAGGAGCTGCTTCCTTGTGGGCTCCTGTCCTCAAAGGTAGAGCAGTGTGAACGGTCGCATCAAGCTCCTTGGAGAGGTATCACAACGAGGGCCACTTCAGCCTCTCAGGACTCCCAGGAGGAATCCATTACTGGAGCTGTTCTGTAGATAGAGAAACTGAGGCCCAAGCATAGAATCATTTGCTACAAAGAGTCCCACCCCTGAGCAGGACAGTGGCCCCAGAGCTGGTTTATAAACTTTGCTGCCTCCTTGGGCTCGTCCTGGACAAAAGTGGATGCATGAGGTCATTAGAAACAGAAGGACCCTCTGCCTCGTCTGTCAGTACTTGCTCATGCCCCAAGCTCATCTAGACTGAGGATGCTCAACTGGGATTTGCCTTCTGACCACAGCACACACAGCTAAGGCACAGACGGCTCCATGGGCCAACCCCATCACCTCTCAAATCCACAATTTTTTACTTCCAATAACGCAGAGCTGAGCTCCGGGTCTTGCAGGGAGATTCCAAGCATCATGACGTGGACGTGACTTAGGAAGACAGGACCAGTGAAGCTTACTCATTCTATCTCAGAAGGTGCGACCCCATCAACTGCCAGCCCACTTTGGAAGGACCCAAAGTGTAAGGAATGGAAACCTCCTCTAGGTGGAGACATGCCCCTGTGTCCTCCTTTAAGGGTTTTAATGCAGTGGGGCAGGCCATGGAAGATGGGTTCACCTACATTAGCCGATGCACTTTTCCTTTCCATGATCCTTACCTTCTAAGGCAGTCTCTATGATTGGCTATAGGGTTTGTCTAGGTCTATTGGCCTTTCTGAGGTCTGACTCTGAATGGTGTAACTGTTTCTTTTTCTTTTGGGTGCTGGCCAGGGCCTAAGTATGCTTCCTAACTCCCTAAGGCCTTGGATTTCCTTGGTTCTTTTTTAAAGCGCCTTCTCTGCTGTGTTTGCCACCAAGTGGCTGACCTGCAACTTTATCCCACGCTGTATCATCTTCGTGCCTTCTCCATTCTTCTCTCTTCCAGCAGCTGCAAGATTTACAGCTTGCTAGCGCTGGTCTTTTCCTTTTCAAGGCCAATAAATTATCCCCGAGCTTCCATTTGAATCTGTTCTTTGCCCTCTAGCTTCGAGGATTCTTGAGTTCTTTTATTAATAAGACTAAGAACCCCGAGAGGGGACCCCTATTTCCTGGGTAGCATAGAATGGCTCCCCAAGATCCAACAGCAACACTTCTTTCCTGCCTTTTAATTCTTTAATTGGCAGAGGAAACCAACCTGTCCCTGCACCCTTAGACAGCATCCAAAGGACGAAAGGCTGTCAGAATTTAAAGAAAAAATCCATAACACCCACTCTACTAACAATGGCCCCATTTTCTTTGCAGCACTAGACAAACGAACACTTCTCATACAGAGCCCCCATGGGTTCTTGGGCTAAACCATGCAGCTTCATTGGATATCCACCACTAACTTCCACAATGGAGTTATTTGTCAATTTGTCCCTTGCCCCTACTCCCAGGTTTGAGTGACATACCTATGACCAAATCTCCTTTACTGGCCACACTCCATTAAAGAGGGCCACAGTCCCTTTCACCCCCACTTCCATGCTCTGGAGCTGCCCATAGATGTCTTGCTTCCTGGATGCTCTCTTTCTCCTTACCCATGACTCCATTTAAGAGTGGGAAACAGAGCAGAGCTCCGCTATGTCCCATGGTCATTCTAGGCAAGGCCCTTCCCACACTGGTCTTTTCATTGATAGCTTGCAGGCTCTGGTTTTCTGCCCCATAGTCTCTGTACTGCCTGGCTTTGTGTGTCAACTTGACACAAGCTGGAGTTATCACAGAGAAAGGAGCCTCCCTTGAGGAAATGGCTCCATGAAATTCAGCTGTAAGGCATTTTGTTAGTGATTAAGTGGGGAGGACCCAGCTCACTGTGGGTGGCGCCATCCCTGGGCTGGTAGTCTTGGGTTCTATAAGAAAGCAAGGTGAGCAAGCCAGGGGAAGCAAGCCAGTAAATAACATCCCTCCATGGCCTCTACATCAGCTCCTGCTTCCTGACCTGCTTGAGTTCCAGTCCTGACTTCCTTTGGTGATGAAACAGCAATGTGGAAGTGTAAGTGGAGTAAACCCTTTCCTCCCCAACTCCCTTCTTGGCCATGATGTTTTGTGCAGGAATAGAAACCTTGACTAAGACAAGGCCCCAACATCTTTACCCTAAGAAAAACAACAGATACAATTTAATCTTTTCTCTGCTACTTTCCGCTTGTGTACAGATACTGCTGTGTGGGATAAAAATGACCCCAAGACAATTTGGTGTTCACAGGAACACGAGGACTCAGCCAACTGAAGTGTGCTTTTCAGCTCGTTGCCTAGGACACGTGTCCGTGGAGAGGTGCTTCATAAAGGACTCAAAGAGCTAGACTTTCTCCTAGTGAAACCGGTGAGATGGTGCTTGGCCCGGGAGAACAGTCCATGGCCTCTGGTCTCATGCTTAGGCCATTCTCTAAACCGTGCTGGAGACTGGGCCGAAGGGATCCACTGACAGTAGAGTACACCCAGGCCCAGTGGCCACCCCGAGCGAAGCTGAATGCCTTCCCTAGGCGATGGATTGGGACAGATAAGAAAGAGTATATAGGTCCTTATCAGAATCTAGACCCTCCCAGAGAAGGAAGATGTCACAGTGACTGCCTCTAGAGGCCCCCACTCACAGGAAAGACATAATCCTGCCCCCCAAGCACACTGCCATGTCTGAATTTCCTCATGCTGTGCTATATCACCCGAACCTGTCAGGTTCCTCTCTTCCCCTCTCATCTGTGTCCTCCAGACTTCCTGGATCTCCCACTCCTGGCACTCTTATCTCTTTAGCACTCTCTCTCTCTCTCTCTCTCTCTCTCTCTCTCTCTCTCCTTCCACCCCCCTCTCTCTGTGGTTTTGTTTCCCAACAGCACCTCCCTAGCCACATCTCACCCGCAAGACGGTAAAGAATGAGAAAGTCATGTTTGTCACCACAGCAGCCAACCTGAATGGGGGGCTGTGCTCCACACTTTACAGGTGACAAGAATGAGAGGCAGACATTCGCTGACACAGAAGCCTTGGTTGGGGAAATCTCTGAGCAGAAACTGCAACCACCGGAATCTCTTTTCGTGTCTAACCATTTCTGAGTGCATTCTAGTAGCTCAGAGCATCCCGGAGGATGAATGGATAAAATGCCTAGGTTGGTATTTAACATATACTGGATGAATGCTGGGTGATATTGACAGGTCAACTGGTAAGAATTGAGAAGTTAAAAACAGCAGCAGCAACAGCAACAACAACAACAAAAACCACCCACAGACCCTCACGGTCTTAAGTCTAAAAGAGATGCTTACGGATGTCACTGGTGGGTGGCATTGGACACTAGATGGTGGCAAGCCCAGGGTGGGAAATGACACTGAAGCACAGCACCCAGGTTGCCTTGCACCTGGCAGTTTCCCGCCTCAGAGGCACAGGGACCTGACTAGAGCACTCCTCATAGACATGCAGGGATATTACTCAGGAACTGAGATAAGACATTCGTGTCATAAGAAAAGGGGAAGGCATTCCTGAACTTAAGTTTATAAGACATTGCTGAGAAAGATTTTGACAACGATGAAACCACTTAAGAGGAAGATCTGCCAGTCAAGTAGTCATTTAGCAAGAGCACCCTCAAATATTTTGGTGCAGCGATCTTCCAACCCCCCGCCCCGCCCCGTTTGACTCAAGCCATGGAAGTAGTCCATTATAAAATTCACAGAACTGAGCCTCATGCTAGGAGAGGGAGAGAAAGAGCAGAAGGCATAGTGAGCGTCAGCTGCATCGTTTAGAGGGAAAGCTGTGTTTCTCTCCTTAAACAGTTCCTAATGAAACACACACTTCCAGAGGCTTTACAGACCGGGGAGCTGTGAGCAAACACCATCTCCAGCCTTGATGGGTGTTGCACAAGGCATGCACCTACACCCTCCAACCCCACTGAGAAAGTTCCGTGAACTCAGCAGGAATCCTTCCTCCTCCTCCACAGAAAAGAACACTGCTGTATTCATCAGACAACAGAAACTGCATTATGACAGAAGTTTGCACTGCTCCGCGCCGGAACAATACGCTGCAATGCCAGCACAGAGTTTCACTGAATTCTGCTTCCATCACCTAGAAAGATCAACTGCCCGCTTCCTCGGCCAGGCAGTACAGCCATAACTTCAAAGGAAATTGTCTCCTTCAAACCAGAAAACCATCTCACATGTGCGGCGAGCTGCTGGTTGCAGAGCTGGTGATTCTGGGCCTTAGCAGAGAGCAAAGATGACAGAGGTCAGACAGAGTTGGCCTGCTGGGTACCTGGCTTTTGATTGCCACCCACGAGTCTGGCAGTCCTTCTGTGGTCCACAGTCTGAGGGAGCAAGGATGGGGCAGCAAGAACCAGTCTTGCCCACAGACACAGGGAAGGCTGGGGCCCGGAGCAGAGGGCCGGACGGCTCTAGTCTCTGTACCTGAAGTCACTGAGGCAGCTTTGCCCTGACGATCTAAAAAGACAGCATTGTAGGAGTGAATTTAGAATCTGAGGGGGTGAGGCCCAGAGATGGAAAAGAAAGAGTTCTTATACCCAACTGTGGCCTGGGCAAGGCCAGATACCAACCCTAAGCACATTTACTGGACAATCTAGAATTTTATAGGGTGGGTCCAGGGCTTCATGCTCCCGTGGAGAACCGTGAACGTAGTTCAGGGTCACCAACTTAGTTTAAACTTTGAGGATTTATTTTGCAAGTTCATTTGTGGAACTCATCCATGCCGTTCTACGGTAATACCCTGCACAGATGTCAAAATGCTGGGCATACCACATTTATCCAATATTCTACCTGATTCTCTTGACACGTCTGAGGTGACTGGCTTGAGTAAGAGAACTAGCCAGAATCCACATCCAGCCCAGGATAAGTGGAAAGCTCCCGATCTTGTTTGTTTGTTTGTTTGTTTTGTTTTGAGACAGGGTTTCTCTGTGTAGCCCTGGCTATGCTGGAACTCATTCTGTAGACTAGGCTCACCTCGAACTTCCCAAATGCTGGGATTAAGGGTGTGTACCGCTACCGCTCAGCCAAAACCCCCAATCTTAGGAAGACTCTACCAGATCTTTGGGGCCAGGCTAGGAACCACTTCCTGAGAGACGAATGGTGGCAGGAGGACTCTTTTCCAGACAGAGCCAGAGGAAGTGGTCAGTAGCCAGCAGACAGAGGAAGGGCTCTGACCATGACACTTCCCTCCCCATAAGGTTCTGTGGTCAAGCACCACCACATCCTTAAAAGGCCATCTACCAGTGGTACCCCCAACAAAAACCAAGTGTCACCCCCAGCTCATTAAAGACTCAAGACCAAATTCAAGAAAAGTCCTGCAGAATCTACTGAGGCTGAGAGCCCAAGCTGGGTGAAATTCTGAAAGCTGAATTTGTGCAACTGCATGAAGTCCAGTGCTATGCCCAAGTGTGGAGATTGAGTGGCATCAGAGAGTGCTAATGGACACTTTTCTCTGGCAGGGACTTACCTGATTTGAGTGAGCATTGCCTGGCTGGGCTCTTGAGCCACTACAAAGCTGGGAGCGCCACGTTAGAACTGGCCTTGTTCTACTACGACATTTCTTGTACTCGAGAATCTCCCCATGAGCCACACTGACAGGCACAGGGTCCTTGTATCAGTAGTTTTGCTGTCTGAGGTATCAGTTAGTCAATTGTGGTTCAAAAACAACACATAGAAGTTTCCAGAAATAAAGACTCCATACATTGTAAATGCCTCCCCTTTCTGACAGTTAGGAAATCTCTTACTACGCTTGACTCACATCTTTGCCCAGATTATCTCTGTGGTGTGCATTGGCCACTTAGTAGCTACTTCCCTTGGTGGATTGATACTTATTTTAATGATCAGATCTCACAGCGAAACAGGTATTTTTAAACACAGTGTGTTGCTGGAATTGTCATATTTTATTATTAGCTATGGTTGTAAATCTCATATTATGCCCTATTAAAACGTGAACTTCCTCATAGATGTGGATGCATGGGAACAAAGCCCATGGTACCCCTGGGGCTTGCCGATTATCCAAGCTTTTAAGCATTCACTGGGAGGTATTAGAATGCATCCCCGAGGGACACGGGCGTGGTGTCTAACATTCATCACAGGACTAGATGGGAGTTTGCCAGGACCGTCCTCACGTAAGCACTCATTCTTCCTAGGCTCTGATGTCCCAAGCCCTGAAACCATGGCAGCCGCACGGCCTGGACACCTGAACATGGATGGTTCTTGTTCCTCATGTCTTCACCATGTGCCGAACACCAGGCAGGCACCGTCTCGCTGGTCACTTGTTATAGAATGGAAAACTAAGAAAGACCTTCTCCAACTTAGAAAGGAAACTCCCGTTGTGTGGATGGTGTCCCCAGTGGGTATGTCAAATTCTGGCCCAACTGTCCCCTCACTGGTCTGTGCCCACAGACTTGGATGTGAGTGCTGGAAGTTAGTGTTGTCAGCCTGTCAATGTCACATTAGTATGGCAAGTACTCGTGACCAATGGCGTCCACGCTCATGTCAAGATCCTGCTTAATACTTCAATTCAGGACCTCTGTGTGTGACACAGGACACAGAGTGTTAAGGTGTTGTATGTAGATGGGGACACCTCAGGGTGATGATTGAAGAAAATTCTGTAACATGAGGTCACTACAACCACACAGAAGTTCATCTAACCTCAGCTCTAGGCAAATTGTACAGGGTACGGGATCATGGACCGGTGGGTAAAATACACAAGGGCCTGAGTGCACACTCTCGGAATCCATGTTAAAAACTGAGCATGGTGGTGTGTGTTGGTAACACCAGCACTGAGGAGCAGGACATAGAAGGGTTCCTGGAGCTCACTGCAGTTTATCTGAATCAGTGAGCTCCACGGTCAGTGAGAGACCCTGTCTCAAAATATAAGCCAGAGAGAAAATGAGGAACATGCAGTTTCCCCTTTGACCTCCACATGCATACCTGTACACACACATATGCATACATCCACATAACACATGCATATACCACACATCCAACACACACAAAGATGTGTATACCACACATTTAAGGCATAAACATATGCATATACCACACACACACGCACACACACACAGAGTTCCTCCAACAGATGTTCCTCATAAATAGGACTATTACCCACCTAAGAACAAGGGGACAATACCAGGACAATACTGGGTTGTTTTTGTGAATGTAGTCACAATGAGGGTCTGCACATTTCTAGCATGTTCAACTCAAAGTAAGGGGAACAAAAGAAGAGTCAAAACCAGAAGCTCAGATTTGGGAGAGTGTGTGGTTTTGTAAGTAGTGCTCAGCCATTCTTCCAGTTGGGTTGTGGTACGCCATTGATACACCAGTAGCTTCACATCACCCATCTGCTCCACTGGTGGCATTTGAGGAACTGCTCCCAGCTGAAGAAAGACGTACAGGGGGTGCGCATTGCTGATGGTGGTGATGAGGAGGTTAGTCCCCTGGGACAGGTGATGTGGGAGGAGAGAAGGGCTGGCCTCGAAGGGCAGGCACCCAGTCCTGGTGGCTTAGACTGTGTGAAGGGAGAACTTAGCTTGGAGCTGTGCTTCTGACTGATTCTGAAAACATCAACCAACTGCCACAGTGCTGCGGGGGTGATGCAAGAGTCCTCAGAGCAACCGCCTGCCTGCCACTGGCTAGCTTCTGTGACTGAGAGTGCTGCTGGGGACATCCAGCAGCCCAGTTTCTAGAAAGCCTCAGTGTGGTAAGGTGGTGCTTTATGGTTCCTCACCTTTGCTTTGCCTGGTAGAGGCCTGTATGTGTCAGAGGGAAACACCCATGCTCTTATGCTACTGTGTATGTGCATGCACACATTGTGTTTGTATGTATGAGAGCATGTATGTTGTATGTGCATATAATATAAATGTATGGAGTATGTATGCATGTGGTCTGCATGTACATTTGTCTGCATGTGTGAGAGTATGCATGTTGTATGTGTATATACTGTGTGTGTATGTTTTATATATTGCATATGTGTACATGTATGTGTGCATATGGTGTGCATGTTCAATGTGCCTGCATGTACGAAAGTGTGCATGTTGTATGTGCATATAGTATGTGTGTATGTGGTATGTGGGCCTGTTGTATACATGTATTTATATGTGCGTATATGGTATGTATGTATGCATGTGATATGCATGTTCATGTGCCTACATGTGTGTGTGTTTGTATTTTAAATTCCTCTATAAAAAAGGGATACGATTTCAGTTAACCTTTTGCATATTTGGTTTGAAGTTGTAAATAAAGCCAAATTTGGGGATTTCTAGGCAAAGAGAGTGAAAGAGGCATCCTCACCTCCCAATGCCAGCATCCCTGGAAGGAAGGCTCCTGGCTTTGCCTCCCCTGGCCAACAGCTCTGGGAACAAAGCCATGATTCTCTGGAGCCCATACGCTTTTCCTTAAAGTGTGGAGGCCTGCAGTTCTCTCAGGTCTCAGTTCACTGCCATTGTGATTTTTCAGCACAAATGGCCCCAGAGTGACCTTCTCCTTCATAGACCCCGATGAAAACAGTGCAGACCACCCAGGCCTCCTGCCTCACCTAGATCTTCTAAGGCTCTAGAGCCTCAGTTCTCAACCTGTGGGTTGGGTTGAGCCTCCTTGAGGGGGTCGAATATCAGATTTCCTGCATATCAAATATTTACATTATGATTCATAAAGGTAGCAAAATTACAATTATGAAGTAGCAACAAAATAATTTTATGGTTGGGGGTCACTGCAATATGAGGAACTGTATTAAAGGGTCAAGGGTCACAGCATTGGGAAGGCTGTGAACCACTGCTCTAGAGATTTTCCCTGAGCCCTGCACTCACTGAGCCCCACAGTAATGGAGTCATCAAACAGGGTGGACAGCTCCCCACGTCTCAGAATCTCCCTCCCCATCTCTCTGCATGTTATATCTTAAGGCAATAAAAGGTGAAAAGGATCGGCTAGCCCAGCACAGTATTGACTCCATTAGCCTTCCAATTTGAGTATCACATCTTAGGTTAGTAGCTTTCATCAAAGGGCTGATGCAAACCTGCTGTACAGTGGCAAGGGAGATATACTTACTGTCTTTTTAGTGGGAGAATGACAGGATAGGAATCATGGTTGCTAATATAACTGCTTACAGAATAAAAGCTGTCTTGAACCATAGTACGTAGTACCAGAAAAAAACAAAAAACAAAAAACAAAAACAAACAAAAAAACCAACCAACCAACCAACCAACCAACCAACCAAACAAAC
This sequence comes from Rattus rattus, assembly GCF_011064425.1. Classification (NCBI taxonomy): domain Eukaryota; kingdom Metazoa; phylum Chordata; class Mammalia; order Rodentia; family Muridae; genus Rattus; species Rattus rattus. The sequence goes on from NC_046155.1 coordinate 66,334,057, forward strand.
AAACAAACAAAAAAAACGCTTGCACTTCCTGAAAGACTAGGAAAGTTCTTTCACCCGGACTAGAACAATACAAGCCCTTGTTTCACTTCAGCCAGGAAGCTTAGGCAAGGTTGCAGTTTTCTCATCTCCGAGGGAGGAAAGGACCAGGCACTCGCTCTCCTGAGAGTCTGAACCTGCCTGGTGCTTCCACGGAAGTATTTCAATTTAATGCTCTCAGCCACCAGTTACTTTATCATAACCTTTGTCACAGTAGAATGAAGTCAGGAGCAAGTTGGGGAGGCAGCGTCTAACCCCAAATTCATTTAGACCATGAATGGTGCGACTGGGCTTGCTTTCTCTAAAGTGCCTAGTCAGGGAGAACGCAAATTGTAAATTACCAAAACAACAGCCAGCAGGAAGGGAGCTGGGTTCGGGGGTGGGGTCATGGTGGGGGTGGGGAAGGGCAGGGCGGGGTTTCCTTTCCTAGCCCTTGCTATTGGCTCCAGGAGTCAGAGGTGGAGTGCACAGGAAGAGTGGGGGAAAGCCTTTAGCAGTGTAGAGGCAGGGCTGGAAGGTTCCTCTCTGCTTTAGTGGTTGTGCTTTCACTGGATATCATGTCTCTTAACAGTGATTGTCACACAAGATGAATTATTTGTGTGTGTGTGCATGTGTGTGTATGCATCTATGTGGATGTGTGTGTGTGTGTGTGTGTGTGTGTGTGTGTGTGTGTGTTGGGTCATGTGCACATGTGTGCATATAGAGATCAGAGGCCAGTGTTGGGTGTCATTCCTCAGCCACCACCTGCCTTGTTTCCTTCTGACACAGGGCCTCTGGTTAATCTGGAACTTCCCAAGTAGATCAGTCTGGCTGGCTTGTGAGCCCAAGGGACCCACCTTTCTCAGTGTTCCTGGCACTAGGATTACAAGCACACAACATGGTGTCTAGTTATATGCATGGGTTCTGGGAACTGAATTCATGTCCTAGTGCATATAAGAAACACCCTTTATCAACGGAGCCATTTCCTCCATAGCCCCAGACAATGGCTTCCTAAAATCACCTCCGGCTTTCTAACACCTTGGGGTAGCATTACTTGCCATTGCTCTGTTTACTCAATCTCAGAGCACAGATGAAGTGAGCTCAAGACACTTCCTGACAGCTGAGAAACCCAATTACTCTGCTGAATTAGTAGACGCACCAAATTCCAAATGACTCGCCCTCAAGTGTGATGCCATCCTGAGCGCACAGATGTGAATTGGGAGCTGTTTGGCTTGGGAGTTTGAGAAGTCACTGTGGAGACCATCTTTCATCACACACACACACACACACACACACACACACACACACACACAGATTCATACATCGCCTCACACAGATATGCATGCACACACAGTCTCAGAGCAAAACAGACACATATGTAGACCCACATATGCATACACATATGTACACAAAGATGCAGACAGTCACATACACAGAGACCCACATATTCACACACAAACATATATACATCATACACACACACGTACTTACACACATACATACAAATATACATAACCCCCTCCTCCTATTCCTGAGTTCTTGGGTGCCTATGCCTTCTGGCCTCTATGATGAAAAGAGACTGTTGGCAGGGCATTTCCTGTTGGTGTCACAGATAACTATATGCACACTAACTCTGACCACACACACACACACACACACACACACACACACACACAGAGCCTACAACTGGGATATAGCCAGGGAAAGTCATTTAAATCCATTGGAAAGGCGGGTAATGCCTTGCACAGAGTAGGTGTTCAGTAAACATAAGAAGTACATCATATTCTATGCAATTTGAAACACGGGCAAACACTGGCAGAGATGGGGAAGGGATGATAATTGTAGCAGCAGGAGGCTTGGGGTAAGACCTGGGCACCCTAACTTCTGTGGTCTGAGTGTTAGATCCACAGTGGCTTCCTGTCAAGTTTCCACACATTTGCATGCCCACGATTTTCTGTAAATGTGTTATATTTCAATAAAGCTTACAAAAATTAATTTGACTTGACATTTTGGTGTATTATAACTGGCAATCACTTTTTATTCTGCACACACCAGGAAACAAGTGAACAAGGTTGTTTAGTTTGTCTTAAAACTCAATTTCAAACTATGGCCAACCGAGACTTGTTGCTGCCATCATCCAAGCATGCGAGCCTCCCTGCTGGATGGCAGATGACCATCAGAGTCAAGAGACCTGTGGGTATCACAAAACAGTGTGGCCCCCGACGTCACCCTAGAGTGTGTGCTGGTTTGTCCTCAGGGCCTTATTTCTAATAGACCAAGAGTTTTAGCTGGAGGCACAAACTATGGGCCTGGAGATAGTTTTCTGATTTAAATCACATTCATCATTTTAAAGAGGAATTGTGAATGGCAAGTTTTCACATCAAATGGAAGACTTGAGATGGGATGTCTGTTGGAGAGAGAGCTCCTCTCACATCCATGCTAGAGCTTGGTGTGCCATAACCACTAGGCTTTCATTCCTCCTCCTATCAGCACACGAAACCTTAGGAGGCAGTGGGCCATGCAGGCAGAAAACCAACCACACAAGTGTGCCATCGGAAACCCTGGGGGGTCTGTAGCTTCAGGAGTCAAACGAGGGTGTTCTCCTTCAGGGTGGCTGAGATGTTTATTGAACATCAGCAGATTTAGTCTTTTACAGTAAGTATGGGGCTGCCAACATGGGCACTACAGCCATCTGCTCACTTGTGGGCACTGGTGACACTGCAGAGGCTTCCAGGGTGTCCTGGAGGACCTAGACACTTTAAGGCAGGGTAAAGAAGCCGGGGGAGCTTGTGTAGATGGTGAAGAGACACCATTCCCAGGTGTCTGGCTGGCTGAGGCACCTGTACCCTCGATGTCTGATGACCTGTTGCAGGACAATGTGGGACACTGACAGGACCTTGATCCTGCAACACTCTGACACTGTCCACTAGGAGCTAGGTTGACTGGGGGACATAGCTTCAAACCTTAACTGCACTCAAGGGTCCCCATGCTTAGTGAAAATAAAGCCAGTGTCATCTTCTAATGACAGACCACTGAAGTGCACTGCACACCCATGCTTAAGAGTTAAACATAAGGGGCTGGAGAGACAGCTCAGCCGTTAAATGCACCGAATGCTCTTGCGAAGGACCCAGGTTTAGTTCCCAGCACCCACATGGCAATCTGTCACCCCAGTTCCAGAGGATCCAACACCATCTTCTGCCCCCCTACTAGCACCAGGCATGAACACGGCAACAGACATACAGGCAGACAAACACTCACACACAAAGTATAATTAAGTAAGTCTTTGGGAAAAAAAACCCTGCCATAAGCTGAATTAAAAATGGAACCATTTATGAGCTTGTGTTTTAACATAAGCTACACAAGGACAATAAAGGGAAGCCATTATTTCTTTCTCATAGAAAGAAACAATCGCTTCCCGTTATGAGTTGGGCTGCTGCCTCCTGCAAACACCAGCGATGTCATTGAAGGAGCAAGATTGAAAAAGGCTCTTCAGCCCCTGGCGAGGTGGGCGTGTACATTCCGTGCTCTCCCCCTCCTCCATTTCCACGGGGCTGCCAATCAATTTCAGAACTGAAAATAGCCACAGACAGGGAAGGAAGAGATCGGTTGGTTACCATGGGAGTTACTAATGAGGTTCTTCTTCTGTCTTTTAAAGATCCTTGCTATCCTCGTGACATTTGGAATGATAAAATTAAGGAAGGCAGCATCTATTTCCTGCCATTTGATAGTCACAAAAATATCATCAAGGAACTTTTGAGTTCAGATGCTTCTAAAGGAGATGCCACTTCCCATAGCAGTGAAGCTCTTGTTAAGCAATCTGACCTTGGGCAGACCTTCAGGGGTCAAGGTATACTCTCCGAAGGGTTCTGAGAAACTCTGGGACAGGGACTTGTAGACTCAAATCCATCATCCATGGAGGAGGGCTGACTGGCTGGCTGGTCCCTGTCACTCACAGAGACAGCAGAATTGTGACCTTCCAGCAGAAGCCAGTGTCGTGGAGCCTCTGATCACTGTGTTCTATAAAGTTCCATGTGATCACAAGCTCTTGCCAAGAGTGAAGTACCATGGCCTTAGCTAGTATAAAGGGCTTTTAAAAGAATCATTAAAGGGTCCAGAGAGATGGTTCAGTGGTCAACAATGCTTGCTGCTCTTCCAGAGCTCCTGGGTTTAATTCCCAGCACCCACACAGCGGCTCAGGACTGTCTGTCATTCCAGTTTCAATGTATCTGAAATTTTCCTCTGGTCTCTGCAGGCACCAGACGCACATCTGGTATAAAGACATACATATAGACAAAACTCTCCTTTATATAATAAATAAATTGGTAAAAAAATATTAGTAGAGTTTGTGTTCTCAAAGTCACAGTTTCAACTGCCATCAGCCTCAGCTCAGTGACAAGGATTTGTTATGTTATGTGGGATGTAAACTGTCCCTCATGGTATATGTACTATATATCATAAATACCAGCTGGTGGCACTGTCCTGAGAGTTGGTAGAAACTGTAGAAAATTAGGCCTCGCTAGAGAAGTGTGCCACCAGGAGTGTGCACCGCTGAATGGGATAGCTGGACCTTGTACTCTCTACTCCCTGTCCTCTACAAGGTGTGCAGTCCCTGCCACCGGTTCCTCCTGTCATCTCCCTGCCACAGATGGAGACTCACAGGGCCATGGAGCCATGGACTATACGCTCCCAAACTGTGGGCAAAATACTTCCCCTCTTCTGAAATTATTCTCTCAAGTGTTTCATTCACAGGGATGCAAACACAGCTCACGGCTGCCGTCTAATACGGCGCCTTTGGCTGCGAAGCGGATTGCCCAGGCAACGGTGTTTATTAATAAAGATGAAAATCCTTCCCCTAAAATTTCAAACTGTCCACGGGTAGGCAAGGGATTAAAAAAAATGAGGTGAAGACTTTCATTCATTCTTAGACACAGCTAGAAACATCGTCTCTAGAAATGCATTCCTAGAAGTTTGAAACGAATAATCCCCTGATGACTGAGGTGAGTCGGGAGCTGTGATTCTCTGGGCTCAACTGCAAACAGGACCCAGCTTTTCAGAGTGGGCTGCACGGCAAGGAGCTAGGAAGCTTCCAGAAGGGAGAATATGAAAGACTTTAAACGACCCTGGCATTTGCTTTCAAAGTAACTGAGGATCTTTGCAAAGGATACGAGGGCGGAGACTTTCAAGAGATGGCACTTGGATTTCCTTCCACAAGGGAGGGCAAAGCCAGGGTTTAGTTGCAGGCAGCTCCAGATACACACACACACACACACACACACACACACACACACACACACACACACGACTGTAAAGGTTCTCTGGCGGTCCAATGCAGACCACCCCAGCTTGTCGCTTTCACACTCGCAAACACACACACAGCGCTACACGTGCACACGCTCACACATGGTCACCATCACCCCCTACATTTGTATACCCGTGCACAGTTATGAATGCTCATTCATGCGTTCACACCTACACAAACACACCTACGTCCACACCCAACTACCCGTTCACACTGCCGCCACCACCACCACCACCCCTACATACACTCTTACCCACATATTCGAACTCTCACACATTCCCACCCCCTCTCTCTCTCATCTCCTCGCCCACACTCACACACCTCTCACTCACAAAATGCTGCCCCAGGTGAGGTGATTAATCACCCACCCCAGGATTGAAGGCACCCTTTCTGCCTCTGTGAACCTGCCAGCTCCGTTCTGTCATCCAAGCCAGACGCGGACAACTATTGTTACTATCTTTAAACTCTATTTCACGCCTGTGCCTGTGTGTGCGCTCCCATGAATGCTCCTGCACAGGTGCGGATGGAGGTCAGAGGTCAACGTCGACTGTCTCCTCAATTACCCTCCACTTACTGGGCTAATCCAACAGTGCAGCTTCCTCCAGGGACCGTGTCTCCACCGCCCATGGGCTGGAGTTACAGGTAGGCATTTGCATGAGTGCCACCACCCGAACGCTGGTCCAGTCCTCAGCAAGTGCTTCTCTTTCCTGCGGCAGGAGACTCATTTATCAAAGACACTGTTCACTCACTTAACAAGCATTGCTGAGCCCCTACTCTGTGCGGGGCTTTGCTTCAGGATGGACAAATCCTGAGGCTGGCTGATCATGTTGTCACACTAGGAGATAATATTTACTTAGACACCCGTCTTAGGGGAGACGCCCCCTGGCCTGGCCAGCAGTCAGGGAAGGTTTTCTGCAGGACATTTCTGCTGTCGTGTGACAAGCATAGCACACGAACCACCTCTGCCACAGCCTTGGGTGGCACAGTTCACACAGCCCCTGATGTGCCCTACAGGAGAAAGGCCCAGGAGGTACAGATCAACTGCTTGTTCCCGTATCTCTGGTCTCGAATGTCATCTGCGGCTTCCCCTAAAACTGGTTCTCAGATCTACATTTCCTCTCCATTCGTGTTTTGTAACTGGGGGCCCCGATTCTCTCTTCCCCAAATTCATTGTATTTAAATTTTCTAACATATCCTGCTGTCCCTTGGCCCTTGGATCCTGCTAACAGACAGCCTTCGTACATAACTGGGTCTTATTAAAACCCCGGGGCTTCTTGAGGTAGCTACTATGTTTTCAACAAGATAATCCTTTGTGTCCCCACCCCTGCCCTTCAGAGCCCTGAACATCAGGACACATATCATCTACCCCATCCTGTCCCCACCCCTGCCCTGCAGGTCCCTACTCACCAAGGCACACTCCAAACTACCCAACCCAACCCACAAGGGAGTTGGCCTCTTCCTCATTAGGGGATGCCACTGAGTGTCACCATGCAGTAGCAGAACCGCTAAGAATGCATGACTTGCTCCTCTGGGTAGGGCAACCTTTCTCACCTCACACAATGACGTGGCAGTTTTAAGAAAGAGCTCCCTGGCTTAGCAAACCTTGGGGATATTCCGTCTACATGGTCTGTATACAGGGGTAGAGAGGTTAGGTACCCAGACCTCTGTTCATCTTCTCCCTACCAAATAACCACCCAGTCCTAAGGGGCAGCTTTCTCCTTGACTCCTGGGCTCCAGTGAAGGAAAGAACCAAACCTTTCCTGCATCTCTCATCATTCAGTACTAAAATGTCCCAGTGTTGCACACAGGGCCACAGAGTCTCTCCCCCATCAGCCTCTCTGAGAAGCTGTTTTATGCCAAGAATCCAGCAGGTTCCCTCCCCGCCCTCACACACACTCACCCACTCATCCATCCATGCCTGCCAAGCACCCACCACATGCCTGGCCCTGCCAGAGTATGAGTGAGACAGCTCAGCTTCTCCCTAATGCTGCTGATAGACTTGTAGGAGATGAGAATAAATACATTAAGGTAAAATAAAAACAGCTTCGGCATCTCTCATCCAAAATGCTTGGGGCCATAGATGTTCCAGGCTTTGTTCTTCCCCCAGGATTTCTGAAATATTTGAGTATATCTAATGAGTTAGCTTGGGGATAGAACCTGGGGCTAAGCGTGAAAGGCATTTATGTGGAATACACAGGTATTTAGGTACTTCTGTACAACAGTGTGTGTGTGTGTGTGTGTGCATGTATGTATTTGTGTGTGTATGTATGTATATATTTGTGTGTGTATGTATTTGTATGTGTGTTTGTGTGTGTGTATGTATGTATTTGTGTGTGTGTGTGTGTGTGTATGTGTGTATGTATGTGTGTGTGTGTGTGTGTGTGTGTGTGTGTGTGTGTGTGTGTGTGTGTGTGTGTGTGTGTGTGTGTGTGTGTGTGTGTATGTATTTGTGTGTGTGTTTGTGTGTGTGTATGTATGTATTTGTGTGTGTATATATGTATGTATTTGTGTGTGTTTGTGTGTGTATATATATATGTATTTGTGTGTGTGTATATATGTATGTGTGTGTGTGTGTGTGTGTGTGGTCAGTCTCAGGTATTAATTTCTCAGGAGTGTCAACATTTTTTGATGTTTTGTTTGTTTATTTTTTGTTTGTTTGTTTGTTTGAGACAGGGAGCTTGCTAACTAGGCTAGCGAGCCCTAGAGATCTGCCTGTCTGCCACCTTGGTGTGTGATTACGAGCATGAACCACCACACATAGCTTTTTATGTGGATTCTGTAGACCAACTCAGGTTCTCAGGCTAATATGGCAAGTACTTTACTAGGCTCCCATGGAGTCCCAGAAGGCGCTTTTTCGTTTGTTTCTTTATGGCACCTGCATTTTGACCAGGATGCTACACCATGTGAGTGTGTGTTTTCCACATAGAGCATCTTGTCTGAATTCAGAATGTTCGGAAGCTTGGAGCATTTAGGGTTTTCAGGCAAGGGGGCCACTTAAACTGTATAGACTACCAAGTGCAGTGATAGCTAGAAAGGGACCCAGGGAGGGAAAGAGTTACACTTACCACTGCAAAGGACAACCATGTCCAATGGCTGTTCTAGCCCCAGCCATCCTGGTCCCTGGAGCCTATGGTGTTTAGGTATGGACTGTTCACCTGCAGTATGGATCCCATACAAAACAGTGAGGAAGGTCTATCTCACGCTAAACACTTGGGATGCTATTGCTTGACCATTCAATAGTAGCTGAGTGTCCGTCTTGGTGAGTATACCGACACTGTTGTGCTTAGCCACATGGATCAGTTTCAAGTTCAAGGCTATCCTGGCAGCCCTCAGGAGACCTTCACTCCTTGACAGCCCATTTTGTTGCCCAGTGGCAAAAGAGAAGTCATCATCTGGTATGTGTGTGGGGTGGGGATTGCCAGCTGACAGTCCTTACCAGCCCTCACCCCACCGTACCCAGTTACGCCCCTCAGAGAAATCTGTAAGGATGCATTTTTAATTCTCCACGCTGGGAGCATTCCAAGCAGCTTCCCAACAAGCCAACACTGTTCTCATCCTACCTCTGCCAGTCCCCATCCAAAAAAGAGGACACTGTCCTCAGTAGACGATACTAAATAATCAGATTGCAGCTGGGACATCTTCCTGAATGTCTAATGGTTTTCATTTGTGAGGGCTGAAGTAAGCACATCTGGGCCTCCAGAGAAGGCCACATGCATGCGGGACACGTGGGGAAATGCTCTAGGCTCTTGGAAACCCAGAGCTCTGCACTGAGATGGCAGTCCCTGACTACTCTGAATGTTCCTGGACTATCAGAGGAGAGGCTGCTGAGGATGGCTTGTTTCTAGGTCAGAAAAAGGTTCACAGTTTGGCTAAACTGGGATAGGCACTCAGAAAGAAGAACAGAATATACACAATGTCAAGTTTATTACAGAGCTAGCAGGTCTAAGGATGATTCCCGCCCACTCCAAGGGCTGTAGGAAGACAGGTGTGGGGTATTCAGGAGCCCCAGGTTTCCTGGAGCCAGGTAAAGTACAGAGGCAGACAGAAACTGAGGAAGCAAAGAGTCTGGGAAGATGAGTGTCAAATACCAGGTCAGATCCAAGGGTCCAAGACAAAACAAAATGTTGCCAAAGGGATTTTGGCCAGAGATGCTGACAAGCAACTGGAAAGTGACAGCAAAGGCATCCTAGGTATGAACCACCTCACCAGGAAGCCAGAAGATGCTGCCCTCCCCCTATTGCGCCTTTCTGTAGTTGCCTGTTGATATCTTCAGTGTAGGGATGCAGGGTAGAGGGCAGAAAGCAGCCAAGAAGCCCCGCCTAGCCCTACAATATGCAGCATGTCAAATGCTGACTCTTCAGTGATGGGACCCTGCATCCCCAGGCACCCACAAGCCTGCACAAAGAGTGGGTCCCCTTTCTGACCTGCCTCTTTCTGTCACTAGCTTCCCTACCTTTCATTACATCCCATCTTGTCTGTATCAGTCAGAGCCTTCCAAGAGACTTCGTTCTCTACAAGGGCAGGCACCACTCTTACACCCTTTCATCCCCCGCAGCACTGAGGACAGTCCCAACCTATCAACCTTTGAATGAATCAATAAATATAAGGGACACCATCGGTGGCCTGGCAAGCACGGTGTGAGACACTTTATAGCATTACCCACCTACCCCTATACCTCAAAAGCAGCTGGGAAAGGTTGAGTTATTACTCACATTAGGAGGAAGATCTATTGGCAAAGCAGGAAAACAGGGGCAGGTCTGACTCTACAGTTGTGCTCTGTACCTGATGTCCCCAAAGTGCATTCTGCCACTAAAATCTGAGTCACTTTAAATACCACCGTCCAAACAGTGTTGGGTTTGCAATTTTTTTTTGCTTTGTTTTATCTTGATTTTGTTTGTGCTTCTCAACAGGGTTTCTTTGGAATTTGCTCTTGAAGACCAGCTGGCCTCGAACTCAGAGATTTGACTGCCTCTGCCTTTCAAGTGCTGGGATTAAAGGTGTGCTCTGCCACTGCCCTTTGCACTGGGTCTGCACTTCTAATCTGCTAGGCAATCATTTCAGATGCAGAGAGGTGACTTCTGCCACACCCATTTCAACGATTTCTATAAAATAAAACCTAGCAGAGTCTAAACGAATCAGAATGTGTGCTTATTATCCTTTATGTGTTTCTTGCTTTTTTAATTTTTGTTTGTTTGTGTTGTTGTTGTTGTTTGAGATAGGGCCTCACCCTGTCCCTCAGGCTGGCCAGAAACTCACAACAATCTTCCTGCTTCAGCTCCAGAGTGCTGAACCCAAGAGTATAGAACCCAAGAGCTGTAATTATACATTAAAAGCAAAAGCCAAGCAGCTCGACCAAATACACAGGAAGGCATGAGACAGAGGCTCACCACCTTCTTGGGGCTAGGGTTATTTCCAGCAAATAACTCGAAAGGTAGCAACTGAAGAATGAAAGTGTAAGCGAGATGACTAGTTAATGTGTGAACCAGCAGCAAGCACTCACTGTCCCCCAACACTCCCCAAACCTTAACCTATAGGCAACCTAGAATTCTGATCTTCCCAATAGAGAATTTGACCCTTTGAACAGAAATATACTTAACAAATCAACAATTAATCTTGCAAAATGGAAAGCAGCATGCACGGATTAGCGAACTTTAACGAAAAGTTAAAATTCCCCATAATGTCCCCCAAATGGTGGAAGAAGAAGGCTCACTTCATGTTTTCTGAGGCCACTGTTGTACTAACAGACCAAGACATTTGCCTATAAAACTATAAAGCCAGCATCTCCCAAGATCAGAAATGTGGAACTCTCAGCAAAATATTGGCAAGTCGAATCCATCAACGTGAAGGAAGTTGGCACAGCTGAGCAGGACTCAGCCCAGGTACAAAGGCCTGGCTCTGCCTTTTAAAGCCAACGAGTACAACTCATCATATCAACAGACTAAGAGAAGAAAACCACAGGGTCCTACAGGTGACACGGAAGAACATCTGACAAAATCACGAGTGACCCACGAGGGAAACCCCCAGCAAAGGGGCCGAGGGACACCCTCAAACTGAAAAGACTACACACAAAACGCCTAACCCTGACATTATGCTTGGTGCTAACAAAAGAGATGTTTGCCTCTGAGAAAATAGTTGGTTGCCTATTAAAACAGGAACAAGATGAGAATGTCCTACGTCCCACTACTCCATCTCAACATCATACCAAAAATTCTAGCTAGGAGAGAGAGTTAAAAAATATAAAAATGTAGAAAATTGAAATGATTGATTAACCGAGTCTTCTAAAATGTACACGATTGTTGCAAGATTTTTAGCGCACGAGGTAAATATAAAATTTCCATTATTTCTAGAAATATAACAGAAATAAACAAGTGCTATTTGGAAATAAAAACACAATACCGTTGACATTAGCACCCCAAATTTAAACATCCACAAGTAAGTTTTAAGGTATGGATAAGATCAATATGGAAATTAGGACACTTTACTAAAATGTCAAGAGCTCAATAAGCAGAGAGATGTCACGCATCAGGAGACGTAGAGGTGTCAGATCTTCGAGTCAGTGAAATCTCAATCAAAACTGCCAGCAAATGATCCTGTGGTGATAGTCCTACAGCACAAAACTCTCTATTTTAACCCATTTTGTCTTGGATCGGTGAGTGGTGTTTAGAAGCCTTCACAGTTTGCAGCCACCGCCACTGTCCCTCTCCAGTAGATTCTAATCTTCCCAGACGAAGCTTCTCTGCACTAGGCACCAACTCACCTTCCTTCCACCTCTGACACCACCATATTCTGCTTTCTACCTTCACAGTTGAATAGGGACTTCGTGTCAGTAAAGTCACGCTCCTTATCTGTGGCCTATTTATTTATCTTAGCACCCGGCTTCCCCACAGCCTTGGGTGTGAACACACAGCACATGCACACTTCGTCCTGAACACGCCATTACACCACACAGCGCCAGTGAATGCTGCCTGAGAGATCCCGGCTCTTCTTAGAGACTAGAATATGCTAGGCACTGCAAGAGCTTTACAGACACACAAAACTTTCTGCTATTAGAGAAATATAATGGTCCAGTGGCAGAAAACGAAAATGTTAAATATTTCTCTGTGGTCACTGCTCAACATGTAAATATTATTTTTGGATTGTGTTGCGTTAGAATGCTTGAATTTAAAAATCGCTTTTGGAATTACTGATAGTTTTACTTGAAAAAATTGTTCTTTTTTTTTTATTTCTACATTTATACAAAGTGGCTATACTGACTAGTTTTATGTCAACTCTATACAAGTTAAAGTCATCCAAGAGGAGGGAATCTCAGTTAAGAAAATGTCTCCCTAAGATCAGGCTGCAGGCAGGCCTGTGGCCGTTTTCTTAATGAGTGATTAATGGTGCAGGGCCCAGCCCATTGTGGATGTTGCCATCCCTGAGCTGGTGGTCCTGGGCTCTGTAGGAAAGCAGGCTGAGCAAGCCACAGGAAGCAAGCCACTAAGCAGCACCCTCCATGGCCTCTGCATTGGCACCTCCTCCAGGTTCCTGTCCTGCTTCAGTTCCTGCTCTCAGGGGTTTGGTGAAGAACTGTGATGTGGGAATTGAGAGAAATTAACCCTTTCCTCCCCAAGTTGCTCTTTGTCACCATGTTCCATCAGAGCAGTGATAGCACTGACTAAAACAGTGACACTCTTGGCATTAGCAATTATGAAATAAAAATGTCAATCAGCTCCGCAAACCACTGCAGAAGCTCCTGTCCTGAACCAAATATTCAGCGGGGATTGAATTCCCCCTGTGAAAACAAACAAGCACACAGCCTCATTAGCATGCAAATCTGCTTTCATCGCTTAAAAAACAGTGAAAGTAATGTATGCCAAAGCATTATTTTAGAATGAAATCCACTATGACTTATTACCAGTAAATGTTTGATGTGGGACTTAGTTAGGGTTTCTATTGCAGTGATAAAACACCATGACCAATCCAACGTACGGAAAGTTTATTTGGAGCTTACATTTCCAGGGGGCTGGGATCATAATGGCGAGGAGAGCGGGAGGCAGACGTAGTGGTTAGAGCTGGAAGCTGAAAGGTGAAGGAAGGCTCAGATCACCTGCAAGCAGGAAGCTGAGTGTCTTAGTTAGGGTTTTACTGCTGTGAACAGGCACCATAACCATGGAAAGTCTCGCAAACGACAACATTTAATTGGGGCTGGCTTACAGATTCAGAGGTTCAGTCCAGAGGAGGGAGCATGGCAGCATCCAGGCAGGAAGGAGGAGCTAAGAGTTCTACATCTTCATCCAAAGGAAGGAACAGACTGTGCATCCCCAGGCAGCTAGGAGAAGGGTCTCCAAGCCCACCCCTACAGCGACACACTTGCCCCAAGAAAGCCACACCTTCTAATAGTGCCACTCCCTGGGCCGAGCATATGCAAACCACCACATTGAGAGAGTGGACTTGACATGGTATGTGTTGGTATTCTGTGAGTGTTTAAATACTATGGTTTGACATGGTGAGCATGGCCTGTCAACAGCAACTACTTCCTCCAGCCAGGACACACCTCCTAAGCCTCCCCAAACAGCACCAACTGGGGACCAAGTATCCAAATGCCAGAGACTATGGGGGACATTTGCCACTCACATCCCCCGAATTTATAATATAGTGATATTTGATGTTGTCAACTTGGCAGAATCTAGAAATATCAGGTAGATGGCTCTCTGGGCCTGTTTGTAAGGGATTATTGGATTTTTAAAAAATATTAATTTAGTTTTATTTTATATGTGCCTGAGTGTATGTATGTGCATCATGTGTAGGTCCTTGGAGGTCAGAAGAGGTTACCAGGTCCCTGGGAACTAGAGTTACAGGTAGTTTTGAGCTGCTCCACATGGGTGTCGTAAATCAAATCCTTATCTTCTAGAAGACAGCTTTGTTGAGTGTTCTTACCGCTGAGCCGGCTTTCCAGCCCTTTGAAGGATTATCTTGGTTGTGTTCATGGAGGGGAGAAGATAGCATCACCCCTAGGCTAGGGTTTAAACTATCCCAGTGGAGAATGGTGCTGAGTAACATCGTGCACCCATGGCTGTTTCCTAACTGCTGGTACCATGTGAACAGCTGGATCAAACCCCTGCCGCTCTGCCTTCCCCGGCCATGACGGACCACTTGGAACTAAGAGCCAAATGAACCCTTTCTCTCTAAATTGTTTTTTGTCAAGGTGTTTTATCATAGTGACAGAAAAAGAAACTAAGATACCCATACGCCCAGGGTGAATAAAAATTTCTAAGGTGTAAGCTGACATAAGCTGACAGTTTCAGAAGCCTGCCTTAGTAGCCTGAGAATAGGAATGTCTTCAAGGTTCGTCCTGTAAGACTGCCTTTTAATGACTGGATAGTATTCCATCCCCTGTTTATGACTCACCATGTGTTTTACTTCTAAAAACAAAGGATCAAACTGAGTGCCCCCAAAGGCAAAGATTTAGTTTGTGTTTCATTATGTTTTGTTTTTGTTTTGTAAATGAAGAACGTCATGTAATATAAGGGAATTTTTTTTAAATCCACATTAGGTTGCCTGGGGCACAGGCCCCTCAGCCTCCTGGTTTCTCCTGCATTCTTCCAGCCTGATGATTTTAACTAGCTCTGATGGATGGCAGATGGGGCACCATCCCTTGGTCTTCCTTGCTTACAATCCCTTCCTGGACTTCCTAGCTCTCTCCATTCCTCCTCGTGCGCATTACTCTGACACATGATCCCTAGCTTCCAGGCACGGTGAGGGCACTCTAAGTGCTCCTGATTGGTCTGCTGGAGACTTGGCCCGCATCTCCTGTGATGCTGACCTACTTTCTCTGGGTGAGACGATATAAAAAGCCACTCAGCTTTTCAGAGACACGTCTGCGTTTTGCCTGTTTTCTTCTGCTTTTCCCCACGGGCTACAGTCTGTGCTAATGAGATCAACGTGTGCCTGCGTTCTGGTGCGTGCCTCTGAACTCAGCCTACGAGGGTGGGGTGGGATGGGGGCTGGAGGGACCAGTCCTTACCTGTCCTCTAGTCTGTCAATCACCTGGCACTAGGCCCTGGGCAAAAGGGTCTGGGGCCTGTGTTCACTTGCTTGGATGACAGAACCTTCCAGATGGGGACTTGACTTATGGTTTAAGCAAGGTGGAGGAGGGGGAAGCTGTTTACTGAAGGGGCGGGGATGAATATCTGGAGTCAAAAGCAAAAAAATCCAAACAAACCCAAGAATGTACAAACATAGCTGGGAGATGGAGACCTACCTGTCTGCCAGGAAAATTGTGCTCTTAGCTCACCTGGTAGAAATTTCACATGAACATTTTTGATTCCTAGCTTTTCTCCAAGAAACAAAGGGGTGGTATCATTTTGTGTTCACAAAGGGTGGCCCTAAGCAGGACATACAGTGGCCAGAGTTGCTCCACCCTTCTTGGCTAAGGCCTATGTGGCTCTGCTGTCTGTTGATGGTCCCACCTTGGCAATTATTTCTGTGACCTTTCCTGAGGCTCCATTGTCACGGCCTAGTATAGGGTGGACATTCCTTAAACACATGCTGTCCCTATGAATGCCAACTGTCAACTGTCCAAGCCCCCAGCGGGAGGGAGGAGCAGGTAGGGTAAGCCCGTAGGAAATCTTCATCAGATGCTGGCAATGTTTATTGTTTGGGGACTGGCTTTCTAGGACACTGACCAACCGACCTTGACCTCAGATCTCCCAGATTCTTCTCCTTTTCCACACATGGACAGACCAATCCACTAACCCACTTTCCCCTTCCTGCCTGCCCTGCCTACACACAGGCACTTCTTATACTGCAGGAGAGCCTCTGGGACATAACCGCACTTTGGTCAGGGATAGGCTTCTGGCCTACCTCCTCAGTCTTTTCTGCACAGTCTCCCAAGGTACTCCTTTCCCTTGTCCAGCACCTGATCACTTGCTGTGTTCCTGAATGCCTGGGGAGGGCTGCTAGATACCAGGGGCACAGGAGAGGTAGCACAGTCAGGTACACACGTGATACAGACAAGGAGACTGTGAAGTCAACTGTGAGTTACGATATCAGGACAATTAGCTATGCAGGAGTTTGTTCTATCTCCCAACAGGAAGCTATTCATCTAGGGCTCATCTGTGTCTCCCATGCCTCTCACACAGGGAGGGTATGTGCTCCTTGCTGGGGAAGTAGGTAGAACCTCACTCAGAGAAAGAGGGAAGAATTACCGCCTCACAATCGAGGTTTAAATGTGTATGCATGCAAGGCGGGGGCAATCTAGGCCTCCAGAAAGCACAGTGTATAGGTAAGGTCTACCAAGAGAGCTTAAATCTTGTGGTTCCTTAGGAGCATGTGGTATGCAAAGGAGGATACCTCCCATAGACTCGTACTTGCATGCTTGGTCCCCAGTTTGGAAGGAATAGAAGATGTGCTTTCCTTGGAATAGATGAGGCCTTGTTGGAGGAGGTGTGTTGCTGGGAGTGAGCTTTGAGGTTTCAAATGTCCATGGCAAGCCCAGGCCCTCTCCTCTCCCTCTCCCTCTCCCTCTCCCTCTCCCTCTCCTCTCCCTCTCCTCTCCCTCTCCCTCTCCCTCTCCCTCTCCCTCCCCTCTCCCCCTCTCAATCTCCCTCTCCTCTCCTTCTCCCTCTCAATCTCCCTCTCAATCTCCCTCTCCCTCTCCCTCCCCTCCTCCCCTTCCCCCTCCCTCTTCCTCTGCCTGCCTGCCTCTGTGTATTAGTTCCTGCTCCAGTACCGTGGTGATAATGGACTAAACCTCTGAAACTTAATATAAGCAAGGCCCCAATTAAATGTTTTGTTTTAAAGAGTTGATTTGGTCATTGTGTCCGCTCTCAGCAATAGAACAACAGCTAAGCACGGTATTCCACCAACTGGCTAGGTAGACAGAATTCATGTGTAGGGCTGGCCAGGAGCTTCCAGACCATCTCATCAAAGAATGCCAAGGTCAGACCAGGTTCTTAGGCCAGCTTAAGACTGTGGGGGAGGATTTCAAGGTCAGTGAGTTTCCACAGGGACCCAGGTGGGCAGAGATGGCGGTGGAAAAGAGAGAGATGGGGTGTTGTTGGGGCCATGATGTTGATGGGGTGATCCAGAGTCCATCCCAGTCACAGATCCCAGTCTTTGATGTGTTCACCGCCTGCTTAAGAACCCTGGTAAACTGTACTTGGTTGAGCAGTGTGCTGTAATTGCTCCTGACAATGAGGATTGCCATGTTTATGTCTCAGCATGCTTGTTTGTTTGTTTCCTACAATAACAAGACCTCAAATGTGGGAGTCCTAGTTAAAGAACCACAGGTCACGTCCACATATTCCCAAGTAGAAGGTTAACAACAGATGTTAACCTTTAGAAAACTGGGAATTTTTTAAGATAAAGAATAGTGGGGGTTGGGGATTTAGCTCAGTGGTAGAGCACTTGCCTAGCATGCGCAAGGCCCTGGGTTCGGTCCCCAGCTCCGGAAAAAAAAAAAAGAATAGTGTAAAACTAAATGTCCTGATGGTAAGTTCTTTAATTGTGGAGAGATACATTTCCTTTTTATGACTGAGAGGGGAAAGTTCTAGAGCCGTATCTTACAGAGAAAAAGCTATCATGTAAGCCATACACAAATGGCTCATCCTATGACACATCATCTATAAAAGGATTTTGCTGGCACTTTGTGCTATTTAAATACATGACCGGTATGGACCGCCTCACGGCCTTTGTTCAGAAGGGAATTTGTGAAACTTTGCTCAAAGGGAGGGAAAACCTCATGGCAGCCAGTCTTTGCATGCTGAGTCCCTGAGTTCCAGGGATGATCCAATAACAAAATAGTAATCGAGTCCAACGTGGAACACCGTGACAGTTTTCAGGGTCCAGCCAGGATTGGAGATGAGAGGCCTGGGGACTCCTGAGGAGATCTGCTGTAATATTAGGGACTGTCCCAAGCAGTGACAGTAGCATAATGCTAATTAACCAATGTTCATTCTGCACATGTTGCAAAAACAGAATATTAAAAGGAACATTGAGGGCTGGAGAGATGGTTCACTTAAGTGCCTGTCCTGTAAACTTGGAGACCTGAGTTTGGATCTTCAGCACCAACATAAAAAGCTGGACACAGTAGTGTGTACCTGTAACTCAAGCAGTGGTTAGAGGTGGGAAGGTGGAGAGAGAAGAACCCTCAGTCAACCAGCAGAGTCAAATCAGTGAGTTTCAGGTTAAGTCGGAGACCCCAACTTAAAAGATAAGGTGGAGAGTGACTAAGGGAGACACCAGATGTTGAACTCTGGCTTCTACACATAAGGCTATATTATACACACACACACACACACACACACACACACACACACAGGCACACAAATGCATGCACATATGCACACAGCCAGGCACACATACACAAAGAGGGTAAACCAACACGCCATACCAGCAAGCTACAAAACCATGGTATCAATTGTAGTAGTATATATTTTTATTATATTTTATTAATATATATGCTCACTTTTTAGTCTACTTAATTAACAATTAGAGTCATGACCGAGCAGAGCTGCAGGTCTGGGAAGTCGTATGTTTGGGCTACACAGCACATTCCCCACCGAAGGGTCTGCCTGCCGAGCTCCTTCACACTCATCTCATCCAGGATCTTCTCATTTCATCAGCTCCTTTCGCAATTGAGTCCCCCAAATGGGCCCTGAAGAGGCAGCTCTCCCCAAAGCCAGTTGTGGCAGAGCTCGAGCCCCCAGTTGTCCTGGCCTTTAAAAAGCATCACATCTGGGCAGGCTGTCACCGTTACAGGGTAAAACATGGAGTAAAAGCCTCTCTTTTTTTCTCTCTCTGAGGATACGTGGGAATGTACTCCCCACTTCATCTTTTTTAAGGTCTTTACTACTACATGTAAGTCAGAAGTTACGGCACATACATGTGAATGTGCTCGAGTGCACGCATGTGCACAAACACACTGCCAACGGCTCACTTTAAAAGCATAAGCTAGGGCATGTCCCCTTTTCTTTCTCCTCTAGAGATATTTATTCCACCTGGATCCCAAACAACCCTGAAGGCTTCTGTTTCCCCATCTGCAAAGTGCCCCCTGCCAGTGTGGCTAATTGCTTGTACTTCTCTGCATGAAACATGTAGGATTCTTACACATTCCACTCATGGTTTAATTTGGGAGAATGGTGTGAATCACCTGATCCCCCATCCCCCCCTCTTTCTGAGGAAATCCAGCTGTTCAGGATGATGGACAGGAGCTGGGATCCAGTGAGTCATAATAGCAGCTAGCTCTCCTCTTCTTCTGGTGGTGTAGACTTTTAAAAGGCCCCGTCATGTGGACAGATTCACACTAACTTCCAGGCTTAAGACTGGAATCCTATCAGTAAGAGACACAGCCGAGACACAGCTGGGAGTCCGGCTCTACCTTCCCCTCTGCTTTGCTCACCAGCCAAGTATCGAGACAAAAATATCAATTAGGTCTACAGAGGGTTGGGATCACCCAGAGTGTGGAGAGATACAGGTTTTGAGTGGGAGACCTCAATACCCACAGTGATTCTTAAGCTACCTCACTCTGCCAAGAATCCTTAATGACATCATTTAAAGAAAGACAGCAACAGGCACTGGGTCATAGCTATACTATACTGAAACCAGGATTCCGTAGAGTGTCTGCCCAGGGGGTGTTTCACAGCCATGAGTCAGGATGATTGGGGGTGGGGGAGGTGTCATGATGTTCATGGGACCCAGGTTTCAGAATCAACTCTTCCCTCACCAGATCACCATAGTTAGGATATCCTGGACATCACACAGCCCCATGGTCCCTCCTAGGATCACTACAAAAGTGAAATTAGAGGAATATGGTCAGATGTACAGATTCCAGAGTAATTTTCAACGGAGAACACCAAGGATGCTGCCTCCAATCCCAACCAAGATCTCTGAGCAGTACGTACGTAGGCTCAGTACAGGTGGATGGTTCTTAGGTCCTGAAGCTTCTGCCTTAGCAATGGTCCTGGACAGAATCTCCAAATGTCTAACTGCACTGTTGACCCTAGGTGCAGCCTAGAGGAGAGCTACGCCTCCAGGGAGAGGGTCAGCAGGACTTGCAGGGGTCTAAAAGCAGAACAGAGCAGAGAAGACGCCCTAGTGGAGACAGGATACTGCCAGGGACCTGAGTGTCTCCTGGCATGGCACTGGGAGCAAAGGGCAGAACCATAGGCACCAGATGCCAGCAGGGGCTGGAAGGACAGAGTGGCTGGGGACGCAGTAAACATACTTAAGAGAAAGGACGAGAGGACCAGGAAGCCTCCTGCCTCAGAAAGCAGATTCAAGGTTGAACGTGCCCTTGCCTGCGGAGATCTCACACAAGGTCAGTACTGAGCTGTCTTTGGGGCCCCAAAGTTCTGCTTTCCTAAGGCCCAGCTGCTTTCTATCTGGGAGCCAGGGCCACTTTGGTTCACAGGATTAGGGAAAAGCAAGGCAGCTTGGGGAGTATGTGGAGACAATGGCTAAGGAAAGAACAAGGATATCCCAAGACCCAGGCGCTCAGAGGGGACGGTAGTGGTGGAGCGCACCATCAGTCATGGTGTGTCCCAGTGCCAGCCTCTCCATGGAAACTGAAGGAGAAAGAGGCAGACAGATGGGACTTCTGACTGACTAGAGAGTTTGCAAATGCCACAGAGGTACGTGACTGGAGGGGGTAGGGACAGTGGTGGAGGGAGGCAAGGGTGTGTTAGAAATTATCTTTGAGTATGGGATGTTTTCGAGGGGCTCCAGATACCAGTGCCACCCTCCTCACAAGGCTAAAACAGGAAGACTCTTACAGGCACTGCCCCAGACACCAAAGAGTTGGGGCCAACAGTCCAAGGCTAGAGAGATGACATCCTCTTTCAGAAGTCTCTCCAGTCATATGCCTGACACCATTTAAGCACAGAGGAAGGAAAGCATGGCCTAGATCTCGAGGATTCTAGATACTCAACAGAGCACTGGCCCAAAGTGACAGTTCCTTCCTTCCCACACAGAGGAGCCTGTGACAGACAGAAGGAGGCCTGTTTGCTTATACAGGGCCAGCGATTCCGACTTCTTGTCTCCTGTCAGGCTGCAAGTTTCCTAAGCTAGATTTGAACCAGGTTGAATGTCTAAGGCCTGGCATGTAGACCGCTAATTTTAAAGATGGACAGATCTATAGAGAAGAGGAACAGATCCACGGAGAAGACAGCCTTTTATTGATCGAAGGGCATCTCCCAAAAGCCAGAGGTATGGCTCTCTTGATACAGTAAATAAATGTCCTGACACTTTCAGGATGAGAAAAGCCAACTGTGAGGGCTCACAGCTGTAATCTCAGCACTCTGGGTGTGAAGGCAGGAAGATCAAGAGTTCAAGGTTAGCACCAGCTAGATAGTGAGCTGGGGGTGGGCCGTGGTGGCTCTGTAAGCCCTTGTCAAAAGAAAAGCAAACCAAAACCCAAAACCAATCATAAAGGACAAGTGTATCCCCTTCAACACTCACACTCAGGAAATGATCTTCCAGCAAGGCTAGCATGTCCTCTGTGAACTTATTTCCAAACTGAGAAAAAGAAGTGACACTCTGGCCTCTCTGTTTTTATTTCCAAGATGCCTTAGCACACAGCCCTTATCTCCAAGGTTCCCTCTACTTGTTCTGTAGAGAACTTCTGCCTGTTTCTCAACAAAACCGAGTTAACTGCTAGAGGGGTGAGGGCTGAGAAGTGAGAGGTGTGTGTGTGTGTGTGTGTGTGTGTGTGTGTGTGTGTGTGTGTATGTGTGTGTATATGTGTGTGTGTGTGGTTGTGTGTGTGTGATTGTGTGTGTGTGTGTGGTTGTGTGTGTGTCTATGTAAGCTACCCAGCATGTTCTTAGACTTCCCTTCATTAACTATTAAAGTCCAGATCATTGTTAGTGGGCTGAAGATGTAGCTTATCTGGTAGAATGCTTCCCCATCACGTATCAAGCCGCAGACTTTATCTTGTAAACCAGTATCTTGTAAACCAGGCATGGTGGTGCATGCCTGTAATCCCAGCACTCAGGAGATTAAGACAGGAGGATCAGGGGTTCAATCAGGGGGTTAGAAGATCAAGTTTGAAGCTATCCTGGGCAATACAAGATTCTGTATCAAAAAATTTAATTTCCTTTCTCTATTACTCACGATGGGAATACTTTAAGAAATCTCAGTGGTCCAGCCTGGAGAATCATGGGGCTATCCCCAACCTCAAGTCCTCTTCTGTACATCAGGGGACACTGGTCTATCCCAGCTGAGGGGTATCACCTCCAGTACAGTACACAGAGAATAATGAAATGCACTTGGGGTTATTGTTTTCCACCACCTGCTGAGGCCCCTCAGATGTATTTTTGATGGCAGAACTAAATAGCGGCTAAATATTAAATTGTGATCATGTTCAAATACACAGTGGGTTGTATCTCGGGCCCCAAACCCCCAGCACATCAGACTTCTCCCAGAATTGAATGGGGCTCATGGGGTGTGCAGTTCCCAACTTCAACACAGAATTCATAGTGTGCTGTAATGTTTTCAGGAAAGATGGAATCACCCTAATTTATGTAAAGAGTATTCCTGAAGATATGCATAATGCATTCCACGAGGTTCAGGCCGCAAGCGTGTAAACACCGCAGAACGATCACAGCACATATTGACTCGGAGAGGAAACAAATCCCTCCATGGCAGTCAGGCAGGCAGGAGAACCTTGGATCTTGTCATTTTTTGCTGTTTATGTGGGTAAGATGCAGGGGGTGGGGAGTGGGGAGGAGTGGTAGGCAGAATTCTAAAAATGTCTCCCAGATGTCCACCCTTCCGTTTATTTTTTTTTCTTCATCAAGTACTGATTTAGGGATTGCTGTGAAGGGACCCCACAGATGGAATGGTGTTTGCTAATAAGATGGCTACACAACAGGGAGACTGTTCTCGGTTACCTGAGTGGATCAAATGCCATGAGACAAGTCCTTGGAAGCAGTTGAAAGGACTGGTGAGGCCGCTCAGCAGATGAAGGCACACATGGTCAAGACTCATGCCCTACAGTTCTATCCCCAGGACCGCGTAGTGGGAAGGAGAGAGTCAACCACAACATCCACACATGCACCCCAACTTGTGTTTCTCTTTCCTCATAGCCACACGGCAAATAAGTACATGTGATAAACTATTTTTAAAAAGGCAGAGGAGGAACAAATGTGGCAGAGACAGGAGGCAGAAGGGGATCAGAAAGCCAGAGGACCAGGAGAGAAATTCCCCCAATCCATGGCCAGATTTGAAATGCCAACGAGCAGGAACAGGAGGAGAGGCCCCATGACAGCAGTCTGGAAAGTGAGAGCCTCCATCTTTTAACCACAAGGAACTGAATCATGCCAGCTGAGTCCAAGGAGAGTCCTCCTAGAAAGGAACATAGCCCAGGAACACAGCAACGTCATCCTTCAAGACCATAAGTAGAGAAGCAGCCAGGACCAGAAGCCATGCTGTGGGTTCTGACCCGCAGAGCCTAAGGAACAAAGAAATTGGTATTGTCTGAACTCGCTGAGTGTGTCCATGTGTCACAGCGTACCATAAAAATCTGGCAAGAGCAGGACAGGAAGGTGAGTGAGGCTCAAGTGTGAACTGGTGAAAGAGCCTTGATCTACCCGCCCACAAGGACTCAAATTTGACCTGGTACTTCTTGAAGGGGCTCGTCAGGCACATGTACACAGCAGCCAGCTCTGCTGTGTACACCTACAGGGTAGGAGTTCATCTTGTATTCTTGTACTGCAAACCATGAGCTCCTGATATATTTGTATTTGGCCACAGTATGCTAAATATAAAATGAAGGATATCTATCAGCCAGGAAATCTCACTGTGAAGTAACAATCAAATTATAGCATGTTAATGCTCAATCTATACATTGCGTTTGCTTCTTTCTCAATTTTCTAAAAACGAGTTACTTATTTTTATTTTATGTGTGTGAGTGTTTACCTGCATGTGTAGGCGTGCACTAGGTACATTCGTGCAGTGCCCATGAGGGTAAGACGAGGGCATTGAATGTCTGGAACTGTAGTTACAGACAGTCGTGTAGCTTTGTGGGTGCTGGGGACTGAACCCAGGTCCTCTTCAAGAGCAGCCAGTGCTCTTAACGCTGAGCTATTGTTCCAGTGCCTCACTGCACTTCTTTTTAACAGAAAGGAAAAGAATGATAAGTACATGTTTTTGTTGAGCTGAAATTAAAATATTGCATCACAGTCATCTATGTCTTCCATTCCATAATAGAAGAACAACAAAGCAACATGTCGATACTTAATATGGTTGACATTTATGATTCCTAAAAGCTTAGTCATTGAAAATGGTGCTACAATCCAATTCACTGGTTCAGTTGTGACTAAGTCAAAATTTATCTGCTTACTTAAGAGTCCATGACAGGTTTTTAAAAGAATCAGCTCAAGGGGCTAAAAATTGTTTTGTTAGGAGATGAATTCTCACAGGGAAGCCATGCTGAGAAAGCAGAATAAGGCAGAAAAACACACCAGGCTATGGAGGTTTCGGTAATAACGGTAAACCACAAGCTTGCATGGTCACTGCTGCGTTAACAAATGGCTCCCAATTCCAGGTATCGGTATCAGTTTCCTGGACAGCATTAGGTCACTGTTTTCACCTGACAGGGAAAATCAGAAAGATTTCACTACTGGAGTTCAAACGAACATGGCTATAGAATATCCTATGTCAAAATAATAACGTCTTCCCATTTACTGAGTAGGACAGAGCCACTGGGAGGCTCCGGCCTTGAGGGCAAAGGCTTGACTTCACCAGTTACGTTCACAGGACAGGACAATGAACTAGGCGTACTCCATCACTGTCAAGCCACTGCTGCAAGAGCATATGAGGCAACATGAGAAAGAGCAGCCATTGCTGTTAGCCTCTGAGACATTTACTCAGCTCCATGGATTTCTTCGTCTTTTGGGTGGCATGCATTCCTTTTGCCATTTTGTAAAGTTCATCATCATAACAATGCTTTGAATTATGAGAAGAAATATAATCTATAGGGTCAGGAAGCTCATTATAAAAGCAGGCAAAAGATTGGAACAGGCAGTGCTAGGGAAGCCACTAGGGAACACACAAATGCAAACTGCCCTGAAATCCTTCCACCCACCCGAGAAGGAGGGCAGGAATCAACAAAGGAAAAGTGATCTTCAGTTGTTGGCACACATGCTGTTCTAGCTTCCTTTCTGTTGCTTCAATAAAACACTCAAGACTGAAAGCAGCTTAAGAGACAGAAGGGTGTGATTTGGTTTACACTTCCAGGTCACAGCCCATTACTGGGAATGTCAAGGCAGGAGCTCAAGCAGGAACTTGAAGTTAGAACGGATGGGAGGACACTGCTTGTTTGCTCATTCAGGAGCTCATACTTCACTAGGTCTTGCATACGTCACAGGACCACCTGCGCAGGGAATGACACTGCTCACAGTGGGCTGTGCTCTCCTAATTACTGATAAACATAACCTGACCACAGACATGCCCACAGGCCAACCTGACCATCTTAGTTAGGGTTTTACTGCTGTGAACAGACACCATGACCAATGCAAGTCTTATAAGGACAACGTTTAACTGGGGCTGGCCTACAGTTTCAGAGGTTCAGTCTATTATCATCGAGGCAGGAGCATGACGACATACAGGCAGACATGATGTAGGCAGAGCTGAGAGTTCTACATCTTCATCTGAAGGCTGCTAGTGGAAGGCTGCCTTTCAGGCAGCTAGGACATGGGTATTAAAGCCAAACCCACAGTGACACACCTACACTAACAAGGCCACACCTCCTAATAGTGCCACTCCCTGGCCCAAGCATGTACAAACCATCACACTGACCTATGTAATTCCATGTAATTGTGGCTTCTCCTCTCAGATGTCTCTAGGCTGTGTTAAACTAACACAGTTAAGGCCAACCAAGATAGATCAGAGCCACAGAAACCTCATGCATTTCTGGTGGAAGGTAAATTATGTCCTCTAGGGATAACAGTTCAGAGGTTTGTTCCCCCCAACCCCGAAACAGGATTTCTTTGTGTAGCCCCAGCTGTCATGGAAGTCATTCTGTAGACCAGTCTAACCTTGAATGCAGAGATCTGCCTGTCTCTGCCTTTTAAGGGCTGGGATTAAAGGTATATGCCACTACCTCATTTAAACATGGGAGCCTGAAAGCTCAGCCTTATTCATTCATCAGAAATGAAAACCCCAAATCCATATGTGCACATTAGAGCCATCCTACTTCATGCTCACAAATGGAGACAATTCAGATGTCTCCAATTGGGAACTGCACAAAGGGGGCACAGCTACACTTCAGAGTCTCCAGTTGGGAACTGCACAAAGGGGGCACAGCTACACTGTGGAATACCACTCAGCAGTGAAGTGGAATGAGCTGCCGGTAAACACAGATTGTCCGAAACCCTTGCACTATGTGAGGAAAACCAGACACAAGGCTGTATATTACAAAGTGAATCCCTTTTTCTGCTGTTATAAGGAAGGCAGGAGGACAGGGTGGGAGGTTCCCCAGTGGCTGCCAAAGTAGGGGTGGGGTTGGAGGGTCTGATTAAACAGGAGAGGAGTTTGAAGTGATAAAACATGTCAAGAGTCAGTAGAGGCTACACAACTCTGCATATTCTTCTCAAAACTCATGAAGTTATACATCAAAAAGAGGAGCTTGTACTGTGAACAAACTAAAAAGAAAAAAAAAGGTTTCTAAAAAAGAATAGAAAGTACATGAACTTTTTTTTTGTTATCTTTAGCAAAGAAACAAAGGCTCAAATATTGACCCCAATCCAAGTTACAAGCTCTTTGAAGTCCGTTCTCACGGGCTCATCCTGAACCTGATATGTTCACATTGTGAGGAGCGAGGTCTCTCTGCTCCACAAATTCTGGGCGTGAGTGTCCTTGTGACTTCTCAGGGCCAGCTGCTAAGGCTGTAGCCACAACAGTTCTACCCATGCCCAGCAGAGACTGGAGGCAAGTCTTTCAAGGAATCCTGTAAACATGTCTGAGTAGTCGATTCTCTAGGGCAATAACCATGATTTTCAGAGTTCTGTGTCCCTTGCCCACAAAGACACTCAATAGTAACATTATTATTATTATTATTATTATTATTATTATTATTATTAAAACATCTCCATTCTCTGACCTCTAAAGTAAAAATTTTGCCTACTTATCATTGAACTCATACGTCCAAGT
Source organism: Rattus rattus (assembly GCF_011064425.1). NCBI lineage: Eukaryota > Metazoa > Chordata > Mammalia > Rodentia > Muridae > Rattus > Rattus rattus. The sequence goes on from NC_046155.1 coordinate 66,361,502, forward strand.
AACACTGCATGGCATTAATATTAAAGATTTGGGTAATAATCTAGATGTATAAGGAGATTTATAAGTTTATTATTTGCTCAGCACACATCATGAAGGAAATTAATCTCAAAAAATTGCAGTTGACAGAAGCAAATTGCATATGTAACCATGAATGCAAATCACCTTCTAATTTCATTTTACAATGCACATTAAGTTCCCTTTCCCCAAATACAATGCTTTAATGGGGTGGGCTGCGCTAATAGAAGGCTTCATTTCCCTTTTAACATCGAGTAGCACACGTGTAATTTGAAAGTGTGAACAGAGAGAGATGTAACTGGGCACACATTTGCTGAGGTACTAATAGGTGTGAACAAAGCGAGTACATACGTCTACTCACAGCCACTTCTGTATGTAACATGCATGTCCCTCTGCACAGCCACACAGCTGGGTTTTGTACAAAAGCTGATTTGCCGATGTCTTAACCTCTGACATATTTGTTCGATGACTGGCTCAGCTATAGGAGTTGGCTGACTACTAATTGTGGTGCCTCACTACCGTAACCTATGCCAAAGAGGCAGGAGGATCATGAACTGGACAGTCTAGCTTATTACCTTGGGACTGCAGAGATGGCTTAGCAGTTAACAGTGATCTTGCAAAAGACTCAAGTTCAGTTCCCAGCACCCACATGGTGGCTGACAGCCATCTGGAAGCCCAGTTCCAGGAATATGATGGCCCCTTCTACCCCCCTTGGTTACCAGGCGCCCGTAATATACATATAAACATGCAGACAAGACAATCATACACATAAATAAAAATCAATAATTTTTTCAAAAAATATTATTAGTTAAAAAAGAGGGCGGGAGTTGGGAGAGTTAGGCTGAGAAGGACTAGAGAGACAGCTCAATAGATTTGCACACGGACTGATGATGACAGGAGTTTGATTCTTGGAACTTACATGGGAAAGGAGAAACCAACTCCTGTTAGTTGTCCTCTGACCTCCATACATGTACACACATGCACACACACATACATACCACCACCACCACCAGAACTATATAAAAGAGAATGCTATGTTTTGATGTGACATCATCAATAGAGCCCCAGGCTATCAAACCCTGTGGTTTCTAAAATGCTCCTTTGAAGGGAGGTGCTGCATTCAACGTGAACTCCTCCAAGTTCCTGCCCACAAGAAGACACTTGTTCTTTGATCGTTCTGCACAGCAGCTGGGCTCAGGGTGACAGACAGGTATCCTGCTTAACCCAGAACAGAACAGTAAATTTGTCACACTGCCAGTGGACAGAGAAAAACCATTGAGGATGTGAAAAAGAGGAAATGGGTTTTGGCACTGGAAACCTTCCCCACAGTAGGAGGGCCGGATCGATACCACCGGTGCCCATGTATGCATTTTAAAACAGTCCAAGAACCGCTAAATACACATCAAACTTCCTTCTCCTCTTTCCCACTCAGAAATTTTAAGCACCGTGGAAATGGACACAGGCCTGTCAATAGCCAAGATTTACTGAAAAGGGTGCGGGCCCGGTACCAGGGTCTGGAAGACAGCTACATAAACAAATGACAGACTTGTCAGTTAAAGGAATGGTATGATTTATCTGTTAAAAGAATGCTCGGCAGCATGTGAGAGAGGCTAGAGAAATACATGAGAGAACGCAGAACAGTGAGGTTTGAAGAGCTGTGAATTACTTGCATTAATCATCTCGGAAGTGTGCCTGAACTGGACATCTGAAGGCCACCACAGATGTGGGGCTATGAAGTTGATCGAGAAAGCCAATCAAGATGGAGGCCACTCCACGTCAATATTCCCTAGCAGATTTGAAAGGAGCATCCATTATCTTAGCCGAACTACGGCGGTACTCTGTACTGTCTAAACAAAATATAAACTGTAGGGAAAGCCATTTAAGAAGGAGAGGGTTTTAGATCACCACAGGCAACCGTAACCAACAATCAAGAGCCCTCTTCGTGCACTGGGGAAAGAGAGATTGTTTTTTCTCCTAAAAGTTCAATCGATTCAGGAAGTGACTCACTCTACGCTCACGGGCAACCCATCCCCCCATTGTGATGCTCTGTATTTTCTTCAAGCATGTGTTTAATTGCAAGATGTAAACGTCCCTGAAACATAGTCATGATAGCAGAAAATGGGACAAAAGCTGTGTGGGACCCCAGGCTGCCCCTGGGATGGCCTTGACATCTCAGTAGTGACTTCAGGTCTCTCAAGATGCCCTGGTTTGGGAGCTGCTGAATTTGACATTGATTCCCACAAGTACCACTCTCAGGTTGCAACTTTCTGTATGTATAACAGTTAGTTCTGCTATGCATCAAATAAGCTGGTGTCTCACACACATTTAATTGCATGTCAGAAATTGCAACTATGGCCCTGGGAATCCACAGGATGCCCAGTGGGGTAGGGGGCACCTTGCTGCAATGAGTGGGTTCTAGTATTTCCGAGAGCTCATCTCCAGAAAACACAAGCCAGTATTGCATCTAACACCAGCATGTGGCAATTGTGTGCTGGAGAACAAAACACCAGATGAGCCTCATCCCCATGAAGAAATAAGCTAAGGGACCCAAGCAGCCACTTCCTTAAAGAGGTCTGAGACTGCCGGGCTTGCTTGACACTATTTTTTGACATGGTTACTTGTGACTTCAGAGTGCTCCCTTCTCCCCCTCCCCCCTTCCTCTCTCCTTCTTGCCTTGATAATGGCAGCAGCCTCCCAGCTCGTACCCCTGTCTAGCTCCTCGCCTGCTAGCCCTCCTTTTGTGGTAGCCTCAGGACTACTCTAGACCCACAGAGCCTGTGGCTCGGCCCCACGGTAGAGCCCAGATCTCAAACTCTCAGCCTGCTCCTCTCCTGGGAGAGGTGGAAAAGCAATTCCAGCACAGGAAGAGATTTCTCTCTCTGCCACATGCGATTAAAGAGCTCTGAACAAAAGCCCTGAACAGGAGAAAAACTCCATGCTGAAAGGGGACGTTCAGGTATGCCTTGCCAGGTGATAAGAAAGACGCCTGCCTCATCCTCGTTCATGGGTACTGATGCTTAGCTCTTAATGGGGCTCATATTTAAATAGCCTTGTAGGTAACTTAATAAAATAAACCCGAACTCTTTAAAATTATTTTGCCAACAACCTCTGCATTCTTCATTCTTCCCAAAGGCACTCGCTCGATGGGAAAAGCATCCCCCACCCACTCAGCAAGCTGATACGGTGCACTTGAGTTCCTTACCATGGCTGAAAGAAATGTAAGATTCCTTATTCTACCTTGAGAAAACCTGCTTCACGGAGTTCTAATCTTAAAAACTGGTTGAAGTGTATTTGTTCTGTGAGAGGATTAGCTCCTTTACAGCAGGGTTATCTACCGTGTCTAAAGGGTATGCCACGCCAATGCATATAAGGAATGATGAAATTCATTAATATCACAGTGCAGGCCACAGCGCAGCTGAAAGGACACTTAGGCTCAGTGCAGAGCAGACAGGGGGAGGTTTTCGCTTTTATAGGCAGCGCTCAGCAGCCTAAACTCTGCTCCAGTTTCAGGAAGAGATCATCTGTACCGTGGTTGATCGAAAATGCTTTCTTCCTAGAGTGAGGGTCTCCCTGTCCTCTCAGACCCTCCGTGAGCCTGGCATCAGAGCAGGTGACACAAGACTCCAATATGTTCTGCCCTAGCATTGGAACTTGCAGGATGACATGTGGGTCCTGCGATGTTCTAAGACTATTGCAAGAGGCGACATGGTAGATGTCTGCTGGTCTTAGAGGGTGAGGACTACTGGCCACATCCTTACTAGAAGCTTCCTGTGGCCTGATCTTGACTGAAGCTGTGACTTCTTGGACCCCTGTTCACTCTCTGAGCCTTGTTTCAGTGTTGGTTCTGAGAGCTGTCTAGAAGCTTTCTGTTAAGTTCCTTTTCTCGATGTGCTAACCAGAATCACTCTGGGTCATGTGTTGCCGAGAGCCAGGACTCATGCACCTAGAATTTAACATAAGAAGTCCTTGTCAATACCTACTCTTCAGAAAAGGACTGGATGCTCTTTCATGTCTGAATATGGCTAGCTTGAGTCACTGTGTGTATATATCACAGAAATGACAGGATGTGACTTCAGAGGCTAGATCCTAAACACATGGAGGCTTCTTGCTTTCTGGTGGATCCTGCTCTCTGGGAGGAAAGGTAGCTGTTGGTCATTGTCTTGGTTAGATTTCCTTTGCTGCAATAAAACATGATGACAAAAGATAACTTGGGGAGGAAAGGTTTATTTTTACCTTACATTTTAAAGTCCAGTGGAAGGAAGTCAGGGCAGGAAGTCAGCACAGGACCCTGGAGGCAAGAACTGAAGCAAAGACTGGATGAATGCTGCTTACTAGATTGCTCCTCAAGGCTTGCTCAGCCTGCTTTCTTACACTACCCAGGACCACCTGCCCAGGGGTAGTACCTCACTCAGTGAGCTGGGCCCTCCCACATTGATCATTAATCAAGAAAATGCCCTACATCCTTGCCACAGGCACTCTGATAGAGGCATTTTCTCAACTGAGGTTTCCTCTTCCAGATGACGCTAGTGTGTGTCAAGCTGATAAGATCTAGCCAGGACAGCCATCAAGACCTTAGAATGGTGTCTGCATGCAGGAGGTAAGTAACTAAAGCCACTGTGCATAGCCAGCATCAACTTGCCAGCTATGGAAGGAGACCTTACAGCCCCACCCAAGCCTTCAGCTGAGATGGGATACATTTTCCAGTCACATTCTAGAAAAGGAGAGAAGTGCTGAAAATCACACAAGCATTTCTAGTACCCTGGTCTGTGTGCTTCCATGCATGTGCTCTCTTAAGCACTGTCCACTTTTCAATGCCTCTGCTTAAGGAAGAAAAGGTATAGTTGTCCCACGTTCTCTTGCTTTGCAGTTTCTGATGATGACCATCGCTTGCCCAGCTTAGCCCCCGGTATTCAATGCTCATGCTTTCTAGGTTTTAAAATTGTACATTAGCAAGCACAGGGACGGAAGTGCCGAGCTCCATGGATACTTGCCCACTTTTTTATGTTCTGTGGTTCAGGGGATGTTATTGAAAGATTTCCTGGATAGTATGGCTTATAGACATGTCCAAGTTGCTGCCTGAGAGCCATATGCATCTTAAGACATGGATGAATGAAGCACGACGCATTTGGAGATGACAACATTGCATTGCAATGTGCAAAGGCTGGACACCCCAGTACAACTTGAAACACTTCATGAACACTGCTAAGAAAAGTGCGCAGAAAGAAACAAACTGCACTTCATGGTAAAATGTCTGCTAATCTCGTTTTCTTGATCTCGTGTTGTATCTGTGTATGGCGTGCATGTGCGTCAACACGTATGGGTAGGTGTGTGCACCTATCTATTCGTGCACATGTAGAACCCAGAGGTCAATGTTAGCACTTTCTGCTTGTCTTTAAATTGCATTTATTTATGTATTATTTATGTAGTAAATTCATTCTTTTCCTTTGCATACTTGTGTGTATGTGTGTCAGGGTTCAAGGCCAAGGGACAACTTAAGAGAGTCAATTCTCTTCCTCCACCATGTGGGGCCCAGGACTGAACTAAGATCAGCAGGTTTGGCATCAAGTGCCTTGTGGTTTGAATGAGAATGTCCTTCAGAGGCTCGCATGTTTGAATGCTTGGTCCCTAGTTGCTGAGCTTTAAAGGAAAGACTAGGAAATGTGGCCTTGTTGAGAAGTGTGCCACTGGGGGTGTGCTTTGAGGTTTCAAAAGCCCATGCCAGGCACAGTCTCTTTCTACCTCGTGCTTGTGGGTAAGATGTAAGCTCTCAGCTCCTGCTCCAGCACTGTGCCTGCCTGCATGCCTGCTGCCTGCTTCCCCCATGATGATCATGGACTAACCTTCCTAATTAAATGCTTTCTTTTGTACGTTAACCTTGGTCATGGTGTTACAGCAATTGAATAGTAAGAAAGATATAACTTTAACTCAGTGATCTATCCTGCTGGGCTTCCCCTTTATGTTCTGGAGATAGGGTCTCCACTAAACTTGGAGCTCCCAAATTAGCCCAGACAGACCAGATAGCAAGACCCAATGACCATCCTGTCTCTATCTCCCTGCACTGGGGTTACAGACACATGCCACTATGTTTGGCTTCTTAGGTAGATGATGGGGTTTGAACTCAGGCTCTCATGCTTGCAGAGAAAGTACTTTAGCCACTGAGCCTCATCCCAGCCCTTATCATGTGCCTTACTGTCATCTCACCCTCCTTCTCTATCCTCCTATTGAAAGCAGCCATGCCCATACTCCTATAACTGTCTCCACAGACTGTATAAACAAAGTTGGAACTCTGTCCTCACATGCTCTTTCAATTTGTACAGATACTCATTTTCCAAAGACATCATCTGCTTGACACTGCAACTAAATCTATTTTCACGCATCTTGACACAGTGTTTAAACTTCACCCAAATGTGCCTTGTACTTGTTATGCGTGTTTTCCAGCGCAGGCTTTCTACAGGGATGTTCCCTCCTGGAGCCAGACCCCACGCTGTACCAACACGAACCTGACTGCTGGATACATTTTGATCCTATGAGGGGGATTCATCAGAAATCAGGCATTGGGAAACAAAGGCAACCAATTAGGCCCCCTTCTGAATGTTAACCTCAAATTCCAGATTTATCTGAGATCCTGCAGAGAAACAGAAACCTTTGTATGTGATATGGACCTTCCACGAAAGGAAAATGAAAAGGCCAGGGAAATGGCTTAGGTTAAAATATTGGTCACATGAGCATGAAAACCTGAGCTTGAGCCACAGAACATTTGTTAAAATCAAGGAGTGGTGAACTGCGCTTGTAAAGTCAGTGCTGCGGAGGAGACAGGAGAATCCTGGGACTCCTCTGGCCAGCCAATCAGACCAAAGCAGGGAATTCTGGGTCAACTGACACACCCTGTCTCAAAAAATAAAATAAAATTGAGGAATGATACTTCAGGTTGTTCTTTGAAAAACACACACACACACACACACACACACACACACACACACACACACACTATCCAGCATGAAGTTACTTTGGTAAGCTTTTTCTCAAAGCAAAACTCTCTATGGATCCCTAAAATGAATTTAAAGTGATTTTCAAATCAGAAGCTGATTGGCAAAACATTTTATAATTGGGATTCTCCCCGACTCCTGCAGGGAGCTAAAGATAGATTGGCTTCCCAAGGCCTCAGTCAGGGTGTTTCCACCATGCTCCTGCTCCTGCACTATGCCCCTAGGTGATGCCCAGTTCCAGGAAGGCTGCCCGCTGTGCCCTCCACACAGGGTAAGGCCATCCCTGACACTAGACAACAGGGAGAAAACACCAGGCGTTTTGGAGCTTTGCCATTACTCATGCCAAAGGAATGGCATGTCGTTCCATGCCAGCTCAAGGAGCCACTCTCCAGGCCTCTGCCCCAGGGCAGGGCTGGAAGCAAAGCTACCAAAGGCTCCAGACATCTGCAGCTGCCCTTAGAGGGCTGGCTCTGGGTCAACACATTGGCCAACTCCAGTGTCCTCAGTCAAAGGCTAAGAAGCCCTGGCTGCAAAGTTCTGAGTGGGAGAACAGAGATGGAACAGTCAGGGGAGATGGTGGGGAGGGAGCCAGGGCAAGTGGCTATGGGGGAAACCACCTACCTTGTCATTTGCTTTGGTCTCCTCTATGTGACAGGGAGAGACAGTGAGTAGGGAAACAGATCCCTCATGGCAAAGTGAAGCTCTTTAAAAGCAAACCCAGGCCAGTCTTACCATGTTCAGTGAGGTGGTCTAAGGGCAGAGTTGGGACAACTAACCAGCCAAAATGCCAGAGATGGCCCCCAATGAACAGTGCGACTCCTATAACACATGCAAAAAAGAAGTCAGGGTGCCTGGAAGGAGAGACTTCAGGTCCATGTGGATGGCCAAGGGCTTCAGCATAGCCAGCTCCTTCCTATAGGAGGTTGCAAAGCAGGGCTGAGGTCCACAGGGCTAGCCACTTAGGGGACAGACCTTCATGGCCTCCCAGAGGGCAGACAGATGTGAGAGCTAGATTCCACAATAAGTAAGGACAGCAGGAGTGTGGGGTGTTGGTCCACCCGAGAGTGTAGCACAGAAGCCCCGTTTCTCAGGTGAACAAGAATGACGGAGAACACAGCAATGGTCTATGAGACTGCTCCATCACTAAGCTGCCCAGCACACAACTATCAGCGAACCCAGGCCTGCAAAACCTCAGTCTTTTTTCAAAGAGAACCCTTGACATTGGACCCTGCCACACCATGGTCAATGTGTCCTGGCTGGCTCCTTCCAGCTGCTTCCCTCCAGGGCTTTCTTGACCAGGGGAAGGAACGCAGACAGATAGTACTTTGGGATTGCCCACAGTGAATATCAATCTGGGTTCAGGAGCTGTGTCCTCCTATCCTCCTGACTACTCTCCTGTCCTCCTCTATAGCGAAAGAGCCTGACCTCATTCTTAGGACTCTACAAAAGCCCCAGAGTTCTAGCCCTGGCCACATGCTGAGATTCCTATGGGAGCTTTATAAAGCCTGCAAAATTGCTGTCCCCCGGCACAGCGAGTGCCGGGGACTGGGAAACACCCCGGAGACCCCAATGAACAACTCAGCAGCCTCTTCCAGTTGGAATTTTTAAAATGGCATGAAATCATAGGAAAAATAAGCAAAACTCACTATGTGGGTGCTCCTTTGGCAATGTTCAGATGGAGGGACAGGTACACACCTCTGGCCATACTGTCATCTCCAGAGACCTCACTCTGAGCTCAGCTCCCCCATGTCTGAGGGCACTACCCCGTGCTCTCCCCACTGTATCGATGAACCACACCACCTGAGGAGAATGCAGAATGTGGTGTGTCCTGAGGGAGCCATCTGTCCTTTGCTCTTACCCCACTGCTACGGGTTCGAGTGTAAACCCTGAAGGTTCACATGGTTTCGATGGTGCTGATTCCACCTCTGACCGCAAGGAGGACCTGCAAGCTCAAGCCAAGGAAAATAGCACACAGAGGAAACTTTGAAGAAGGCCCACCGTCCCAGTCTGGCCCTTCAGAGCAAGGAGGCTCTCACTGGGGTTAGTCTAGATTCAATTGTAGGTTGACTTTCTATTGGGACATATATGCTGTTTCCTTCTTCTACAGGGAGGTCTGGGCGGGAGGCTGCTGGAGACCACTGTGACACCAGAGACTAAGGTGAGAGGCCACAGGGCTGGATGGCCCTATGTGGGCTTGGGCTCTGCTGTTCCTGAACTCTCAGCTCCCTCAGCCAGTGAGTCTGATCATGACCTGGAAGGAACTTGGCTATACTTCACCTCTCATCTGCCTTAGCACTCTGACATAAAGCTGGTGACAGACTCTAGGTCTGAATGGCCAGATGAGATTGTTGGACAAACCTCTCATAAAGCAAAAGGTAGCAGGGGACTTCATTTGTCGGATGCCTGGAAAGGCTTGCCCAGAAAATGTGCTTCTCATTATGTCAGGACATCTGTGGAAAGTGAGTGGGGGAACAGAATGACAACAGCCTCTCCTTTTCTATTTGAAGGCAACACCTTTCTGGGCTGGCTCTTGAGTGTGTGATGTGAGCTCTGATACAAGAGTACAAAGGAGCCCACACTCTACCAGCAGCTGAGGTGACATCACATACATGCCTCAGCTGAGACTAAGGCTGAGGCCTAGGAGACAAGGTAGCTGTCTGCTATTCTCAGGGATGGATCTCCCCTCATGCACTTTGTGCTGGTCCTCACTCAGCCAGACTTGGGGTTCACTTCTTGTTCCCCAAATTCTAGTCTAGGGAGAGCAAAGGGAGGTACTTGCCCATGTGGATGGTCACACCTCTACCAGCTCTCTGGGAACCTGACTTTAAGGATGAAGAGCAGAACCCACGGATTGAACCTTAAGTGAGGCCCCAGCAGAGATTCCACGAAGAGGCAGGGCATTCAAGCCTAGGGTCCCTCTTCCCAGTGGGTCCTGGCCCTCTTCTCAGGGAGTTTCTAGCTCTAACCATCGCATCCTAACCTAGTTACTAGGAACTAGTCACTCCATTGCCAATATAACCTCTAACAGTCGAACGTTCTAGGGATGAGCTCGGAGCAGTCGCCCTGGCAATGGTCACCCTCTCCACCTTCTAGGTTAAAAAAGCAGATTGGTAAATTGAGCCTGCCCGCCCCAGCTTCCAAGATCCCAAGCCGCAAGGAAAGGACACCACGCTTCAGTAGCTATCAATCCCTGAAGCTGAAGCTAAGCAGAGTAGCCAGGATCCATCTCATCGATCTCTGCCCAGCACAACCCTATCCATTCGGGACGTGCATTTGAATAAAACAAACAATAAATCATTTGCCAAACAAAGCACACTGTGCTTGAGACACATACCCGGGCGGCCGTTGAGACTCCTCCCAGAGGCGATATGCTGGGTGGAAAAAATCCCCTGGGGAATATGGGTGAGCATCACTTAGGCAGGGCAGAGCAGAGCAGAGCAGACAGTCAGTGGATTCAGAGCTCCAAGCCAGAGTCTCACCTTCAGGTTCTCCTCAGTGGACCTCACCTTTCTCAGCTGGACACAGGGCGGGCCTCATTTTCTGAGGCCCAGCAGCATGAACGGTGCTTCCAGTTCAGGAAGCAGGGGATGAGGGACCTGTCTACCCAGCTCAGAATGGGAGGGAGACATTGAACTCCTGATCCCTGAAGTATGCCACGGGGTTCCAGGTAAGGCTTACTTTTCTTAAGGGCCTCTGGGGACAAGCTCCATCTCTAAATAGGGAGCTGAAGCACACTGCCTCCTAGGCAGAGGAAGGCAGGAGGTGACTTCAGCTGTTGGCAAACAGAAAGAGTCGTACAGAAAATCTATTTCTGGTGACGTTAAAGTGCACGAGGAAAGTCACTGAGAACGTAACTAGAGAGGAATGTCTCTTTGTTTCTCCTTCTATTTGGCAACAATGCCTTTTCGGGACTGCTTCTTCAACGTGCAATGATTTCAAACTCATATGCACAGATGTTGGTCTACATCTGCGTTTCAGACCTAGAGACTGCCCTGTGTGAGCGGGCAGGTACCCGAGTCAGAGCAAGGACTGAAGAAGAACCCAGAGGCATTGGTGCTGCCCACCATGAGTTTGGACAAGGGGGCCTTCAGAGAGCTTCCTGTCTTCTGACAGAAAGGAGGCAGTGTCTGCATTTCTGTTCAGTCAGTTCTTGGGAAATGTACACTCAGGCTTGTCCCACAAGCCCAAGCCTCTTCTCTCGGGCTCCCTCCTTCTCCCGCTGCAATTGTGTCTCTTTTCTCTTTCCTGCAAGGTGCGACCAGCCAAGGTGCTGTGAACTGAACGCTGTGACACTCTCCTTCTTCACGCCTTTCCCGGAGGTCTCATTCCTACTCTACGCAGATTCAAAGGAAACTTAAAATGTGGGCTCCTGCATAGGCTGAGGTCCTTGTATGAAACATCATGGATGCTAGGGCAAATGAAAATCAGGTTTGTCCCCCAGAGAGGTCAAAGTTTACCACTAGAAACTTTGTGGGCCTATTTGTGGCAGCTTTGCCTGTGGAAGCTGGCAGACACCCTGACTCTGAGGACCCTATATCCCTGATATGATAGTTTTGCTGAATCTTAAGATGAACAGGTTAGCCCAGAGAGGCAGTTTTGAGTTACGGGCTCTTTGCTTCTGTTGAACAGACCCGACCCACCCAAGAGAGTCAGGAGCTTGTACTGTGCACCCCACATCTCACAACCTGGCCTCACCCTTGACTTTTGAACCAACATCTGCTCCAGGGACACCTGGTCACCCTAGCCAGACCCCCTAGGCCTTATTACTTAGGGTACCTCTGATTAGTGTCATGACATAGCTTAGGAACTCAGCCTGCAGCCTCAGTTTCCCTAAATTAACCTCTGCTCCGGGTCGCACCTAAAACCGTCAGCTCTTTCCTTAGCCTCTAGCCACACTGCAGACATAAGCCAGCACACTCAGCTGTTTCTAAACCATGCACGGCAAGTGCTTTCTTACCTACTGAGTCATCCTCCTAGCCCCAAATTCCCAGGGTTCATGATAGGAGAGAGGTCGCTCAAGACTCTCAAACCTATGAAAAGTGGTCCGCAAACACGTATCTCTACGGATGGAACTGCCAGCATGCTTCGGAATCTCCAAGGGAGGCACAGGTCCCTCAGGCAGGTCCAGACTCTTGGCTGGTGTCCCTCTGATTGATGAGCCCCAAAGCTCTGTCTTGTCCTACTCCTCCTGACCCTGCTCCAGCTAGCTGCATCCAGACACCTGCTGTTCCCCAGGCAGGAGAAGCCACTTCCCGCTGCGAGGCAAGCTTACAGAAGCCTCTCTGTCTGAAATACTTCAGTCCTGTTGGCTGCCAAGAAAGCGTTCACACCCAAGCCTGCCCTCCTCAGTTAAACCCTTCCAGTTCCCTGCAAGCCCATCCCACCTGTTCTGCCCCACCTCTGCACTGGATCACCTCTCCTCCCTTGGGGTGGTAGCTTTCTCATCCCTGGGGATCTGGGACATCCATAGGACAGGCTGTGTATATAAGCATGCTGTGTATATAGTCTAAGGATTCAATAAAGATCTAAGCATCCCATTTGTCCCTTCTTACAGACCATCAAACACTGCTAGCATTTGGGGGAAAACTCAGAACGAGCCCTTGAAATGTTTCTAGGTGGCTAAGAACAGCCCTAAATCAGTACAAACTAAATCAGCACAGTACAAACTTATTAAACTTATTAAATGTCCAATTCTTGCATTTTTATATTACATCTGAGCACAAGTTGGAGCTTTGATTTAAAAAATAAAGTTTAAGAGAGTAGGCTGATGATGTCATGCACAGAGGACTGCTCTGTGGGCAAAAGGAAATGTATTGAATTACTGATATGCTTGATCAAGAGCGGCTGGGAGCTCAGGCAAAGAACCCTAAGTCAACAACGGCTGGAAGTTAAGGACAGGGTGACTGGCTGTGTCAGAACACCCCCATCTAGCACATAAGTGTCTCCTGTTCCTGTAGGCTGCTTTTAAGTCCAGGGAAATCACTAGCCAAGAAAAGTGGTTGGGAACAAGGACTCCTTCCTTTTGTAACAATGCAGGATAATGTGGCTGAGAAACCAGGAGGGTTTTTTTTTTCTTTTCTTTTTCTTTTTTTCTTTTTTCTTTTCTTTTTCTTTTTCTTTTTTTGCTTTGTTTTTGTTTTATCAGTGAACAGCACAGTACAACCAGGACTCTGGAGGAGTTTTATCTACGAAGCTAAATATTTTATGCTCTTTGAGAGAACATTTGCAAGCCTTGTGTTCATTAAAGGAAGTACCCTACAGCAACGATTTGCTGGCCCAGACTGAGCGTCTGCGCACCCTTGAATGCAACAGACAGGACATATACCTTCTGGCTGCTTATTAAATCACACTGGCTGCTTCCCCTGTAACTTGGAGAGAGCATCTATGGCAGAGGACTAAGGTGTTAGGGCCTGGATTCTAACGGGATGCAACCGTGTACCACCATGCTTTCTAGAACTGTCTCAGGCTAGGCCCTAGTTCTCATCTTCTTCCCAGGCGTGCCCAAGATAGAAGACTCCACACTCGTTCTGAAAGAGCATGTGCCGGGGTGAGAAACAGAAGCTTGGTCTCTTCGAGTCTAGCTCACTCCTTCACTGCCTAGCTCAACAGCTTCCCTTTTTCCTCTCTCTTCTCTCAGCCCCTTCCCTCTCCTCCATGTCGGTAGAAGATCAGGGTGAAGGGAAACTGGGATGAAGGGAGAAAGATTGGGGAGAAACTTGGACAAGAAATGCCTTCATCTGGACTTGTCCCCTCAGGGAGTTCCCTTGGGTCTCTAAGAGACCTGGAAAGCAGTCTAGGGCATTCGGTAGAAGGAAGCACTTTATCCATGGAGGAAGTTAGAGGCTTTCCCACTTCTAATAACTCATCCCTTCTCTCCTTAAAACAACTAGCCCACAATCTGCAGTATGTTCTAGAACACATGATTGATATGGAACTGTTACAATGGTCTTCAACAGGTGAGTGTGACCCCTTTGGGGGTCAAACAACCCTTTTGCAGAGATTACCTATACTATTGAAAAACCGCAGATTCAAATTTCCAATAGTAGCAAAATAACTTATAAATTAGCAATGAAAATAATTCTATGGTGAGGAGGGAACATATTGAAGGAACTATATTGAAGGGTCACAGCATTAGGAAGGTCAAGAAGCACTGGGCTAGGGCAAGACTATCTGTGGGAAATTATGCCATGAGAAAAATGGACTGCTGGTATCTTCAAAGTCTGATTAGAGCCCTTGTCCGCGTCTGTCTCCATGCAGGGTGCTCGTAAGTCAGCATCTCTCGAGGAGATTTGGTCCTCCCTTGGGATGGAAATCTACCTGTGTGGGGAATCCCAACAATAGAACTCAATAAAAACTGGTTCCCGTGACGGGAATTTCAGGCAGACAGGTGGAAGTAAGAAGGGAGGCCTCCAGGCAGGGCATCAAGTCCTGCAGGTGGGTGTCCAGCTTTGAGGCTGGCCTCTTTGAGCTGGAGAAGAAAGGAAGGTCAAAGCTGGCAGAGCTTCACACGCTACCTGTGGCAGATAGCGCTCCCCACTTCCAGGCCCCACAGAGGGGGCATCTTGCTCTCAGGACAGCACTTGGGCTTGTTGGCCTTGAGTCAAGGTCAGTGCCTTGTGTACAGAGCACACAGCCCTCAGAGCAAACTGCTTAGAGGCTGGCTGGGGAGACACAGCCAGCCTGGAATCTTCAGGTCCTTGGAGTGGGAGACAAAATAAAATGGCATAGTCTAAAGGCCACTTGTCATAATACACTGCAATCAAGAATCTATCCAAACAAGAATCCAGAAAGCTAGTGGAGGAGAAAAAAATGGAACTAATTTTCTCCTCAGTACAAATGGTGACTAATGTCCAGCTGGAAGTATACAAATAGATCCAAGTCCTAACAAAAATTACGTCTGTTTCTTGACTAGAAACCTAGCACCTGCCCCAAGGACACTGGGACAGAGACTTGGGCACTTTCAAGCTCTTGGTTCAAGTGAGGAAGCCCCTGACTGATCTGCAAGCGTAAGCCATGTTTCTCTCTGACACTGCACGAGAACCTTTGTTATATCCAGGTCTGTCTCCTGTTCTAAAGATGGGAATCCTCAGGCTGTGGAGTCGGCTCAGTAGGTGCTTGCCACATGAGTATAACTACCTGAGTTCGATCCCCAGCACCGGTGTAAAATGCCAAGGGTGGTGGCTTTACCTGTAACCCAAAGACTTAGACAAGCCAGTGAGCTCCAGGCCAGTGAGAGGTCCTGACTCAATAAACAAGATGGAGAGGGATAGCCAGATGGCTCAATGGCTAGGAGCACTTGCTGCTCTCGTAGAAACCTGGGTTCAGTTCCCAGCACCCATTTGGCGACTCACAAATACCTTTAACTCCAGTTCCAGAGGATATGACTCCGGTGGGCGTGAGGCAAGAGTACAGTGTGCGTGCATCAAGCCTGTGGGCAAATACTCATACACATAATATAAAATAAACATCTTTTTAAACGTAGATGGAGAAACTACCCCAGACACCTATGAACCTCTGACGAGGGCATGTGTGGGTAAGTATTCCTGTGAGCGCGCGCGCGCGCGCGCGCGCGCGCACGCACACACACACACACACACACACACACACACACACACACACGGGGGAGGTGGGAGAGAAAGAGACAGGGTAGAAGAATCACACCTGCTCAGGAACATACTGAAGGATCACATCCTTCTGACATCATCATTCCACCTCAAAGTGCTTGCCCAGAGCCCCAGTTTGTGCCATCTCCCTCGGGAAACAAAGACCTGTCTGTTCTATTGGTGGCTCTGTTCCAGGCAGGGTGACATGGCTGAAGAACCCTCTGGGCTGGGCTTCCTTGGCTGTTCCTCCGCAGACTCCCACACCACTGGCTCTGTTGCCCTTGCCCGTGCATTCTTCCTCTTCATACCCCAAACATCCTGAGCCCCGGGTACTGTAATAGTCCAGCCATCCCTGGCAGGTGCAGAATCACACATCTGCTGCAGGAGCTCGTGGCCAAACTGTCACCCCACAGTGGATATCTAAGGAATCAGAGTCTGTGTTACCCACACTCAGGCCAGAGGCCCAAACAAACTTCGCAATCAACGCGCCACTCTTCACCCCAGTCTACTGATACTCAAACACCAGACTATAGCACAGCACAGCTAAGGACCAATTTTCAATTGAGCTTCCTTCCTCTTGATGGAGTTTCTGTCTGTTTTTGACTCCCTGTTGTTATTAGTATTCGATACCAATTCTGTGGCAAGCTAGATCAAATGCATTCTTGGTTGTATTTTGAAATGATTTCAAAATAGGCAACCATTCTTTAGAACTATTTTATATGGCCTCTCCTTCATTGGGAATCAATATAAAAGGATATGTTAATTTGTTTTTCTGAATTACGTGGCTAAGAGTTTTTTTTTTTTATTTCGTAAGCTTCACCAAACCCTTTGAAGTATTTATTTATGTAACTGAAAGAAAGAGACCCATATTTCTGGCAGAGAGCCAGACGCAGTGAGTACAGAGGCTGTGAACCACATCAAAAGTCCCTGTGTGGCACACCTGGATGGGGTGGACCCCAACCTGTGAGATTTGTGGAGCTGCCACAGGACCTGAGAAAAGAAAAGGGTGGGTAATTCCCAAAGGAGAACCCTCCCAGCCCATCAGCCCCACCATCTGCCTCTCCTGGAGAGTTAGAAACATTGTATATTCCTATCACCTTTAGGTGTGGTTTATACATCCCAACCATCTGGAGGGCAGGTGGACTCTGGTCAGAGAGCCCCCAGAGCAGTGGTTCTCAACCTTACTAGTGCTGTGACCTTTTTCTACAGTTCCTCATGTTGTAGTGACCCAGCCCACCATAAAAACCAAAAAATCGCTACTTCATAACTATAGTTTTGCTACTGTTATGAATTATAATGGGAGTATCAGATATGCAGGATATCTGATATACAACCCCAAAGGGGTCACAACCCACGGGTTGAGAACCACTGCCCTAGCACCTGGAGAGGTTCAGAGATGTTCCCGAGCTGCTGCCCTATTCTCTGGAGGAGAAGGAGTTAAGCCCTGGGCATTGGGGGCCGTCCACAGCTTCGTCCTCTTATGTGATGGTTGCAAGGCTGTTCTTATGCCTTTATTCCTCTGCATGCTTCCTTCTGGGCTACACTGCCTCTTGGTGCTGCGGTTGCCTGGTTTCTGCCTGGCTTCACACCCAGCTTGGTTTAATTCAGGCCACAAACCCAGGTTAATGTCCACAGCCAGCTGTAGTTTTGCCTCGTGGACCACTAACACCAGAATCAGTGGTGCATTATGGAGAATGGATTCACTCGTGCACCATAAGTGAAAGCATTATGAGACTAGATAACTAAATTATGCAAATTTTACAAAATCGTTCAGCTCATCATGCAAAAATTAAAGCTGCCTAGAATGCCACGTCATATTGATCCCCACTAGTCTTTCAGGTGGCCTACAGAGAAAGACTCTATCCACTAACAATGTTTTTCACTTGCTGGACAACCTTCAGCGTCATTTCTCAGGTGCCGGCTACCTTCTTAGAAACAGTGTCTCTTGTTGGCCTGACTCACCAAATAGCCTAGGCTGTCAAACCCAGCAAGTCCCAGACATGCACCTGTTTCTGCCTCTCCAGAGCTGGGATTACAGGTGTGCAGCATCACACCCGGCATGTTTTAGGTAGGTTCTGGGTCTTGAACTTGGGTCCTCTCGCTTGGAAGGCAAACACTTTTCCCACTGAGCCATCTCCCTGGTCCTGTGTTGGTTTTTACCATGTATGATGTGTATAGCATTAAGTACTTTAGGAAACAGACTCAGTTCCCTGGGTGTTGTGCACATGCTTCCTAATGTGTATGCATCCTCTGAGCCCGTCCCAGCAGAGCAGTGATGGCCAGTCCACCCCCGAGGAATGAGCAGCATTGTCTGAACTTAAGTCATTTAAACAAGAACCACACCAGAGGCAGAATTTGAATCCAAGCCTAACCCCAAAGTCCAAGGTCTCAAAGACGGACTCCTTATTGACACACTGGTGGAAGAGTTGAACTTTTAAAACAAATCAACTAGAAACCTAAAATAGACTTGAACAAGTACTTCAGAATAGGGCCAAATGTCCTTCCATGGAACCAAGAAGAAGAAAGATTACTCTCTGGCCAGGGTCCAGAGGGCTAAGTCACTCAACAATTGAGTTGGAAGCTAAACAGGCACGTCTTCTGGTTTAGAAAGTTAGAGGCCTCCGGGGAGATGAGGCCACAATGCTATCTGCTAGGAGACAGCAAGCCAACGATGACCTACATTGCACAGGGCTTTCTCAAGTAATTCTCAGGTGCTAAGAGACCCAACTCTCCTCCAACAGCAGCATTCCCTTCTGTTTTGGGGCAGAGCCTCCCCAGGTGAGACCCAAACACCATAAACAAGAAAATGCATTAGCGAGGGAAGAGAACGCATGTAGTTCCTGTTTCCCTATTGCCCCAAACCTCCTTGGGAAGTCCTGTAGGGTTTCTTCGATTCAGTATCCCCTTAAGAACTGGCCCTGCATCTCCTTTCTGGGTTTGTCTACTCTCTCCGTGATCCAGTGTACATCAATAGACATCGCAACAGACATCTATGGAAAGCACAGAAGCTCATTCGCACAAGCACACATGCTCCAGAGAGCCTTACACATAAGCACACATGCTCCAGGGAGCCTTACTTCATCACCGGTTTTTCCATCCAACAGCAGCTAGCAAGAGACTGCTTCCAAGGACTGAACTCACAGTCCTGGTCTAACCTAGGCCCCTGTTGAGCATCCCGTTTGGAAACCGAAAGGAAGCTAGTGTGTTCAAAAGGGTGAAGATAGCATTAGAGTTGGGCGGGTGGAGTTGGGGCGGGGGAGATGAAGGCACCCCTTTGATTTAGGACATGTTAGGGGTGAGGTGGTTGCCTTAGAAGAAAACGCAGGCGCACTGCAGAACCTGCCTCAGCCTACAGATTTGTCTCTGACCAGCAGGGGCGTGGTTTCAATAAATGTCCTCAGAGATGGAGCCATGAGGATCAAAGAGGGACCGTCAGGCGCAGAAGCACAATTTGACTGAAATGGTTGCATGCACCTTCCCATACGTCTCTACACTTCCTCCGGTTTAAAAGATTTGCATGCGAGGAATGCCTAGGGCTCAGGAGATGCTCCCAGGACAGAGCTACGAGGGCAGAGTTTCAAGTCTTCCTCCAGGCTATCTCAGAGGTGGTAGGGCTGCTGACCCAGGAGCACTGCTGGGCCAAGCGTGCTTCCACAGCAGGGACACATGAGTTCCCAGGCTGGGAACCAATGGCCAGCTCTGTTCTAACCTTGTAACCAGACAGGAGCTCCAGGAAGCATCCAAGGACAACGCCTCCCTTACTGAAACTTCGGGACTGATTTTCTTGAGAGGTTCTGGATTATCAAATCCAGTTTATCCAATGACCTAGCCTTTCAGTAAGACAGGCAGCTGCTATCAACTTCCGAAGCAGAAAACTGTTAGGTTGTGTTGAGGGGGTGGTGGTGATTCACAGATAATATTAATCCCAAGAAACTAGGACCTGGGCCCCAACCTGGTGTTCAAGGAGGCAGAAGCCCTCTCCCTGACAACGTGGACCCCACCTTGTAGGCAAACCAACGCCTGGCCTTTTGTTTGCCCAGGGCCTTGAACTTGCACTGAGAGACTCAGCCTCCGTCTTTCATCCATGTCCTGAAAGCTAAGGGACCTTGACAACCACCAGCAATCCACTGTTTTAGGCCCCTTTGGCTTAGTCTCTCAGCTTTGGGAAAACGTTCCCAACCTTTTCCCCCCTGCTCCACTTTAACTAAGCATAGGTTTTTACATTGTAGGGAAATAAATGCATAAACATCGTTCCAATGTGTCCAGGCACCTTGGGTCATGAGACGCTTAAGTGCAAGGACATTACTGACTGGGCAAAAGACAGTCATTTCTAGAACACATGAACACCCTTTGCTGGTCTTCCTTCAAACTCTCTGACACAGTCAAGGTTCCATTTTCTTCCTGTAGTTTCTTAGGTTCCAGCACTTACAGAGTCGTTGTAACTCAATATAAACCTGCATACATCACACTCTAACCTTTCTAGAATAATACTTCACGTCTAGAAGGAATTTAGGTCAGGTACAGTCCTTAGTCCTCAGGCTTGGCTCTACCTCATCACCCTGTGGGTCTCCGAGCCTTCCCCAGATGGTCCCAGGAAACACCAAGATGGGTACCGCTGGCCTTTGGCTCCAGGACCTCCTCAGGTCCCCCCACTGACTGCAATTCCTGGTGTCAGATCTGAGCTACCTGCCAGGTTTCCCCACCTCGACGCTGAATCCCCAACTGATGCCTGCCTAGGAAGGCGCCCGACCCTACCACCAGCATCCGCGCAGCGCCCCCGCTGAGCCGGGAGTTGGCGTAACTCAGTCACTTTCTGGAAAAGCTCCAGTCTCAAGCCCTGCGTGCGCAGCCCCCAACACACCGGTTGGCACTCCCTCCCATTTGCACTCCCTTCACGCAGTCCCCCGGTCGCTATCTTCTTCCCACAGTCGTCACCCCGCAGACACACGCCCTCTGCGTAGCTGTTCACAGAGAGCGCTGCTGAGGTGGTAGCCAAGTTCGGACCGCGCCTCGGGCAGGTAGATCACAAGATCTCCAGTCTCTAGCACCCTGTGCACTAGGAGGGTGGCTTGGACGCAGCACCCGGACAAGACCGGCCCCCTTCCTGGCAGTGGCTCAGGATATCCCGGTCTGCTCGATGTGCAAGGGAAGCACAGCCACCTCCGGACGCACTGACACTCGCCCTCACCGGGCCACTCACCTCCCAGGGATCGGTGCTGTCGCGCCGATCGCCCCGCCGCGGCGACTCCGCATCTCCCGGGCGCCTGCCCGCCCCGCTCCGCTTCGGGGTGCCCGCTGTCCCCGCCGGCGCGAGGGAGGGTCGTGGGGACGCGCGTGGGCAGTGAGGTCCCTACGCCGCCGGTGACTTCTTCCGAAGCCCGCAGCCCGTAGCCCGCAGCCCGCAGCCCGCAGCCCCACAGGAGAGCAGGAAATCTGTCCGGCCCGGTCCGGCCGCCTCCAGCACTGGGCTAGGGCTCCGGCTCCGGCTCGGGCTCCAGCTCCGCGGCGGGGGCGGGGCCCTGGCGCTGCGAGGGGCGACGGCGACGCCTGGTGCCTGGTTTTGGGAGCGCACCGCGGGCGCCCACCCTCCTGCAGCTTTGGCCTTTGCACTGGGAGAATGCAGCTACATGCCCTCTCTGGGGAGCTCCTGGCACTCTGACTGGACACAGTGTATCAGGGAGGGTCCCAAACGTTGATTACACTCAGACAAGCCGTAAAGAAAGCACAAGGTCCCTCCTATTCAGCCTTCCCTGAATAGTGTGACATTTAAAGTCTCACAACTGGTAAAGCAGGGGACAGCCCTGCTTCAGAGAAGTTGGCGGAGTTGAGAAATGTCCTAGACACTCCCTGCCAGAAAAGAGTGTGCGGGCGCCCCATGGTGGGTGCCTAAGGGTATACAATTAGTAAGACATGTCTGGCAAAATATAACACACATGGAGCAGAGCACAGCACGGGGACCAGATCTGCGGCTCTGGGGACTTATTTCATAGTGATTTAGTTTGGACTATACAGCTTAACACAACCTAGAATTGAGTCTCAAGCGGAAATAATCTAGATCACGCTGGGCTTCAGGCATGCCCTTTGGGGGTTGTTTGGATTGTTAATTGATACAGGGAATCTCATCCCACTGTGGGCAGCACCATTCCCTAGGATAGGGGTCCTGAACAGTGTTAGAGAGAAGGCTAGATGCAATTTGGCAAGAAAGGGTGTGTTTAATCTATTTACTCTTGACTTTGTAAGTTATATCTGAAGTCCCCCAGCCCCCCAACCCCGACATTCCTGAAATAGTGAATTGTAACTTGGAGTTGTAAGTCAAAGAAATCCTTTCTTCCAGAATTTACTCCCCCACCCCCCATCCCAGGATATTTTCTTTCTCAGCAACAGAAATAAAACTAGAACAAGGACATTCTGACTGGAAGGCAGAAAGCACAGCAAAGGCATGGTGTCCATCTTGGTTTTGAACCTGTTTGGTTGGGCCAAGGCCTAGCCTCATGGAGATGCCATTTCTGTGTTGGGACCTTGCTTGTAGAGCTTATAAATGAATGAGGGGATGAGTAAATGAATGCAAGAAAGGCACGCATGGGCTGTTACCTCACCCTGCGTTCTACTGCTGTTAGAGCTGCAGAGCCAAGCTGACTTACAAGGTGCCTGTTTCAAAGAGCCATCAGTCAACTCAAGCTGGGGCCTGTATCGGGCAGAGCTGTAGACTGGAAACCTGAAGAGCTGTGGAACCCTCTAGAGTACTAAGAATATTCTTCCTTTCCCATGGTTCCAGGGTTTTCCTCTTCCTTTCTTGCCTTACTCGCCCCTGCTTCTGGGGGCTTCTCCAGAGCTGTAACGCCACTGTGTGCATATCATTCAGAAGCATGCAGCCTTCCAGACACCTGCAAGCTCAGTTCTTCCAGCACCCTCTGCCAGTCCAGCCCCAGCCCTTGCTCTTGCTTTCTAGGCCTTGGCTCTTCCTCTGTGTGTCTTGAATGCAGTCCCCTCTCTTTCTCTTCTTTGTTGTGCTTGCCTCTCCTGTGACGGCACTGTCCTCTGATTTCAGACTACCCTGCTTAAAAACCTTGAGTAAGGGCTGGAGAGATGGCTCAGTGGTTAAGAACACTGACTGCTCTTCCAGAGGTCCTGAGTTCAAATTCCAGCAACCACATGGTAGCTTACAACCATCTGTAATGAGATCTGATACCCTCTTCTGGTGTGTCTGAAGTCAGCTACAGTGTACTCATATGTAATAAATGAATAAATCTTTAAAAGAAAATCCTGACTGCAGTGATGCTGTGTCCAACCTCTCCAGTGACTCTGGAGCCCTTGTTTTTCTAATACATCCATGGATCCTCTTTTTCGGTTCTTGAGAAAAGCCCCTTCCTGCCTATATCCCTCCTCTTTTGCTAACTTCCTGTCAATTGTCTTCACATAGCCTCTCTCTTGTAGCTCTCATCATCAACATCACTGACTGAGTCAGGCTGTGTTGTTGTTTTTGTTGCTTCGACAGGGTGTCTTAGTTAGGGTTTCCATTGCTGTGAACAGACTCCATGACCAAGGCAACTCTTGTAAGGGACAACATTTAATCGTGGCTGGCTTACAGGTTCAGAGGTTCAATCCATTATCATCAAGGCAGGAGCATGGCAGCATCCAGGCAGGCCTGGTGCAGGAGGAGCTGAGAGTTCTATATCTTCCTCTGAAGGCAGACAGGAGAAGACTGGCAAAGCCTACTGTCTTAGTTAGGGTTTTGCTGCTATGAACAGACACCATGACCAAGACAATTCTTATAAAGGACATCATTTAATTGGGGCTGGCTTACAGGTTCAGAGGTTCAGTCCATTATCATCAAGGCAGGAGCATGGCAGCATCCAGGCAGACATGGGGCTGGAGGAGCTGAGAATTCCACCTCTTGTTCCAAAGGCAGCTAGGAGAAGACTGGCTTCCCCGCAGCTAGGACCAGGGTATTAAAGCCCATGCCTACAGTGACACACTTCCTCCAAGAAGGCCACATCTATTTCAACAAGGACACACTTCCTAATAGTATCATTCCCCGTGGGCCAAGCATTCAAATACATGAGTTTGTGGGAGCCAAACCTATTGAAACCACTACACAGGCTCTCACTATGTAGCCCTGGCTGTCCTGGGACTCACTAGGTCTGTTTTAAATTCACAGAGATCCTGCCTCTGCCTCCCAAGGGCAGGCACTGTGTGCTCTTTTGGTTTCTCTCTCTTCATTTGCCTCAGGGCTGGAAACGCCATCAGCCCAGACTGTGCTCCTTCCTTTCTTCTATTCCTGCAACAGGAGACACACCCAACAGCCAGAACCCACAGTGAACATGTAGGTTGGCAGAGCAAAGCAGCACAGTTCCCAGCAGGCAGCAGCAGGAAGCCCTTTTACCTGCCCAGAGCCGAGTAGGGCAAGTACTTTCCTCAAGTGTGCGTGCCCTCAGGGAACAGCCCAGGTTGGGTGTGGCCAAGTGGCCCAATGACCATCACCCCGCTCTGGACTTTATTGCTGCCGGAGCTCCAGATCCAAGCTCATATTAAAGACGACAGTTTCAAAGCCCCGATAAGCTTGTTAGCACTGCAGGGGTAGGGAGGCAGAGGCTGTTATCCACCAAGAGGGGAATGTGTCATTTTAGTCAGACATCTGCTGTTTGAAAGTGACAGCCTTGGGAACATGATGAGGAGGCAGATGGCTCTTCTCTCCCAGTAATGTCTGCCCTGTTGGACCCCAAATGTTATTCTAGGAATTAAGTGATGTTCTTTAACATCTCCTGAAGTCTACAGACATCCTGTCATTCAGGCACAGGTTCTCTCTCATTATCTTTGCCCCTCGTTTGGGCTTAAGGTTCCCATCAGCATCAGTTAACTCTCTTCCCCCTTATTCTAGATGACAAAGACCTCCCTGATTCATGCCATCCTAAATGCACCATCACTCCTGTCTTTTAGTATCTTAGACATAGTCTCTCTCTCTATCCATAGTTTCCTCTGTCTGACTGAGCCCCTCTCAGGCTTTCTATGTAGCCCTCTACCTCCTGAGCTCTCCTCCATATCTGCCTGCACCATTGTTCCTTTGAAATATGGTCCCGTCCAGGCAGGATTGCCAGAAGTGTATCATCATGGGACCATGTGTTCTGTCTTCCATTGTCCTCAAGAGCTTGACCACTGGAAGTTTCTTCAGTAACTTAAAAAATTATTTTTGGGTTGGGGATTTAGCTCAGTGGTAGAGCGCTTGCCTAGCAAGTGCAAGGCCCTGGGTTCGGTCCTCAGCTCCAGAAAAAAATTATTTTATGGTTTAGAGAAATTCTGTGTATATGTGTTTCTATGTGTGAGTTATATGCACTTGAGTGTAGGTGCCTATGGAGTCCAGAAGAGGGTGCTAGATCACCTAGAGCTACAGTTGCAGGTGCTTGTGAACCACTCCATGTGGGCACTGGGAATTGAACTCAGGTCTTCTGCTTAGATAACAAGCACTCTTTACCACTGAACCCTTTCTCCAGCCTTGCAGTAATATATTTTTCTTTTTGGACACAGGGTCTCCTGTAGCTCAGGATGACTTCAAACTCAATATGTAACCAAGGATGGTCTTGAACTCCTGACCGTCCTAGAGTATAGGCATGTGCCACCACATACGCCTTTATGCAATGTCCGTGCTGGGGATAAAATCTGGGGCTTGGCTTTGTGCATGCTGCACAAGCATTCTACCAATGGATCACATCCTCATGTCCTCTCCACAGTACCTGGCTAGGGCTTATCCACTTTAAAAGTTCCCAGCAGAATTCATATATTGAGGCTAGAGATACTCCCTTGGAGGATAAGCAAAACAGGGAAAAATTGGTGTTAATGAAAAAAGAAAATAGAATTTGCTTCTAAACATGCAGAAATATGAATGTAAAACTAGCTGACTTTAGGAGAGACAGTTGGCTTTAGTGATTTACCATGGGATGTGGGGAGCAAGAGAAAGAGAAAGGAGCATTCACTGTTTTGCAGTTTCATTCAGAGCCTGTCCACACAAAGAAGGATGGCTCTTACAACTCTAGAAGATAGAGGTTTCCATTTCTAGTATCTCAATATTATTCCCTCTACCCCCTCTTTTCCCATGTTAGGCCCAAATACTAACAGTTCTTGCCCACTGAAGTCAAAGAGGCTTCCTGCAGAAAAGAACCCCAAATAAACAGAAAGTTGCACCTGGTCTGGGTCCTCACAGTATGCTAATTTTTGAGTTTCTTTTAACTGATGGACTGCTGTATGCGTACAATGTGCAGATCCTAAGAACATAGTGCAGTGAATAGAGACCTATACCTAAGTAATAAGCAGGCCCTTACCAGACACTGACATTTCAGACAGAGGGAGATAGCTCAGCTGGTGAGTGCCCGTCCCTACAAGTAGAAGGACCTAAGTTGACTCACCACCCAGGTAAAAAGCCAGAGGTAGTGTGCAGGCTTATAATTCCATTACTGACAGGTGGAAACAAATGTATCCCTGGGGTTCATTGGTTTGCTAGTCTAGCCAAGTCACTGAGACTCAGGTACTAATGAGAGACATTGTCTCAGTAAAACAAATTGAATGGTTCCTGAGAAAAACCTTTCTCACATACACACCTGCCTGCGTGCATTACAAACACACACACACACACACACACACACACACACACACACACACACACACACACACACACTGAAATTTTGGTCTCCTACATCCTCTTCCCTTTTCAGAAAACGACACATCCCACAAGGACAGCCACTATTCTGATCTCTGTTGCCACAGATAGTGTCATCCGCTCTCTCTCTCTTTATAGCAATGTGATTAGAGTATGTTATATATAGGCAGATGGCTCTTTACACACTATGTTATTTCTAGTTTCTTTCACACAGCAAAATCATTTTGAGATTCGCCCTTTATTGCCTGACCATGGTTAGGTAACATATTTTTTTCCCCTCTAGTTTTATTCTCTAATTTTTCTCGTTGTCACAGGTCTTCAATGTGATTTAAAGGCCAGCGATTCCGCTGCAGAAAGCAAGAAGCCTCTGACTGAGGCCCCGCCCCTACTGCCACTGAGCCCCTCCTCCCACAGCTCATCCAGCTCTTGTGCCTGCTACCGCTACACGCATTACGAAGCTGCTGACCACTGCCACGTGTGCTGCGTGGGTACCGCCACACCCTTTCTGATGAGCATCCTGAAGGAAGTCGCCAAGCTGTTTCTCAGTCCCAAGGCTGGTGGATGGTTTCGGATGTGTGTTGACTGTTGATGCTTATTTACCGTATAAATATAATTTATCATTTGTATCATAAAAAGAAGAAATGTAATTTAAAATGTCTCATTGTGGCTTTCTAAGCCTTATTGGTTTAAAGTAAAATAAAAAAAAACCTTTTTTCATTTGAATCAAAGTTGGGCAGGAGAGATTGCTCAGCACTTAGGAGTAGCGTCTGCTCTTGCAGAGAGCCTGTGTTCCGTTCTCAGCATCCATATGGCAGCTCACTAGTTTCTAGAACTCTGTTTCCAAGGAATCTGCTTCCCTCCTCTGGCCTTCACAGGGACCAAGCAACCCCATGATACACAATGGACATGCAGGG
This sequence comes from Rattus rattus, assembly GCF_011064425.1. Lineage (NCBI taxonomy): Eukaryota > Metazoa > Chordata > Mammalia > Rodentia > Muridae > Rattus > Rattus rattus. The sequence continues at coordinate 66,388,668 of NC_046155.1, forward strand.
AACACACTCAAATACATAAAATAAACATAAATAACGTTTAAAATTCTCAGATCAAAGTTGCAGACTTTTCAGCCTTTACATATCAAAACCGTTTCCTTTCCAACCTCTTTCCAAACTCTGCTGTCTCCTAGCTGTTGACTGGGCCACTAATGAGTTCGGATGGTTTTTATCGTGATGCGTGTCCATTCACTGCCTTTCCCCTACGGTGCTTCCTGTTCTGTTAAATCCATTCAGTGAACTTTCTGTTTCAGATACTTTATTTTTAGATCACAGTTTTTTTTTTTAATTTGATTATTTTTTTAAAAATGATTCGTATTACTTCACAGAGGTTTCCTACTGTTCTCTTTGTGTTTCTGTTGCTGTGCTAGGCGTTGAGATCAAAAGTGGGGCGCGGGGAGGTTTATTTCGTCATTGTGGGGAGTAAAGCAGACACTCAAGACAGGGAGGAAGGGAGCCATGGTGGAGGACCTCTACTCTCTGGCTTGTTTCTCTGGCTGCCTCAGCTACCTTTCTTACAAAGCACGGGCCTACTTGTCTGGGAATAGCACCGCCCCTAGTGGGCTGGGTTCTCCTGCATTAATCAGCAATTAAGAAAATGGCCCACAGACGTGCCCACTGGTCAATACAATGGAGACAACTCCTGAATTGAGGCTCCCTCTGCCCAGGTGTGTCGAGTTGACAACCAAAGCTGACAGGCACCTTTGTGCATTATATCACCTCTATTCTTAAGTCCTTGAACTTTTTTTTTTTTTTATAATAGCATTGGTGACTCTTGTCTCCTACTTTAACCACCTATATTATCTGAGTGTCCTTCTATCGATGGGGGTGGGGCCCAGGGCTCCTTGTTCTTTTCCTGCCTTATTTTCATTTTATTGTAATGCTTGTGGTTTCTTGTTGACTGAAGGCAACGCCTTTGAGTGTTCTAGGTGAGTTTTAGCCTTGTTTGGATATGTCTGTAGAAGCCCTTCCCCCAGGAAAAAGGCAACTCAGGTTTAAGGCATGGTCATTCTGCTTCCTGTCCTGAATGACTGAGACATCCGCCAAGAGTTTTGTGCCCTGGTTGACTGGACCTTTGAAGAGTTTCAGCACGGTCCAACCTCTGGAGTTCTCCTGAGGCTCACAGCCCTCACTGGCTATTTCACAGCTGGCCTGAGAGAGGGTCTCACCCTATCAGTGTGCAGCAAAGCCTTAGGCTGAAGTTTTAAGAGGCCTCAGAATTGTGTTTTGAGTCACGCTTGTGTGTGACTGAAACCTTGTTCAATAAGCCCCAAATGTGCCAGAAGCCGCAAACCTTATTTGAGTTTTTCACAAACAAGATACAAACGTTCTCTGCTTCTGTTTCCCTTTAGCAGCAGTTTAAAAAGACAGACAGACAGACACACACACACACACACACACATACACACACACACACACACAGAGAGAGAGAGAGAGAGAGAGAGAGAGAGAGAGAGCCTAATATGGAGATTTGACTTATTTGCTTTATCTATCATCTACCTATCATTTGTCTGTCTGTCATCTATCTATCTATCTATCTATCTATCTATCTATCTATCTATCTATCATTTATCAATCTTGTGTCTATCATTTATCTACATATCATCTAGCTATCATCTTTCTATCATTTATCTATTATCTATCTATCTATCTATCTATCTATCTATCTATCTATCTATCTATCTATCTATCTATCTATCTGTGTGGTGTCAGAGTGTGGCATCCCCCTGTCCTGACTGTAGCTGGATGCCTTCCTTGCCTTTCAACATCTACCTAATTATTCTATAATTATCTATGTGTGTCTCTTTCCCCCCCAGAAGTGAATTGGCTGAGACTAATGATTTGTGTGTCTTCGGTCTCTTTTCTACATTTATGAGAGGAGAACCCTCATCCCGCAGGTAAGTAGGCTATCTAAGAAAAGCAAGGGATCTGATGTACATGTTCAATATTGCTCTGTAATGAAAGAACACAATAAGAAGAGAGTGAATGTTGCAGTAAAATTTTTAGGGGTGGAATCGGTGCCCGCACATACCCTTGCGGCCTGGTTCCTTGCTAGTTCTGGCTCCAGGGGGCCATTGGAACTAGCGCCAATTTATCTCAGTGGCTTTGCGCTGCCCCCAATTATTCTCTGATTTAATAGTTATGGTATAAACTTCCAAAAACCTGTTAAAATCAGGACTTAACAAACTGTAACCCAACAATTAGATTTATATGGCAAATTCTCAATCTACAATACATTCACACAATAAACTTATAACCAATTGATAAGGATATAAACTGCCCACCTAGATAAGATAAATTTGCCTACAGAAATCTATCCCAACTACCTTGACAATTCAAGACCACCCAGATCTGAGTCATCCTTCCCTGTTTCCGTCTTGATTCTCCTTCCTTCTCCTTCTCACCCGCCTTACAAAAACTTTGTCCTGCCTTATTTTTATTACTGTCCAATCATGGCCTTGACATAACTGGTGCCGGCCCTCACCTGCATATCGACACCAAGATAGGTGGTCTGTGTATGAAACTGGTGTGGTAGTGACCCGCCTAAATCTGAGAGTACTTGGAGCAGCGTGGAGCCCCTGAGATAAATTAGGGCTAGTTCCAATGGCCCGCTGGAGCTGGACTAGCGACCGCCAGGATATGCGCAGGAACCGGTTCCGCCATTTTGTATTATTACTGCAACAAGTGAATGAATAATTTGTGAATCCCAAGAATGAGTGGCAAGTATCACCAGGGACCAGAAATGACCACTGAGACTGCTAACTGCTAGGCCATAAGGACAGGAATTAGAGATTATGGTGGGTTGAATGAGGATGGCCCCCGTAGGCTCACTTATTGAAGTGTTCGGTTCCCAGTGATGGATTGTTTAGGAAGGATTAGGAGGTATGGCCTTGTTAAAGACGGTGTGTCACATGGGGGTGAACTTTGAGGTTTCAAAATCCCATGCTGGGCCCAGCCCTGTGCTCTGTCATTGCCTCCTGCCTGCAGTTCAGGATATAAGCACTCAGCTATTCCTCCAATACCAGGCCTGGGGCCTGCCATGCTCACTGCCATGATGAATGCAGACTAACCCTCTGAAGCTGAAACAAGTTTCCAGTTAAATGCATTGCTTTGTAAGTTGCCTTGGTCATGATATCTCTTCACAGTAATAGAAAAGTAACTAGGACAGAGATCTAAGTGAGAATGTTTAGAACCACTTTTAGCACAGTACTAAAGACTGATAAAGATCATTATTAAAATCAGATTCAAATAGAATGGCATTTGGAGAGAGAATTTAATGGGCACCCTTCCCTAATGAGATCTAAGAATCAGGAGGTATAACCCAGAAGGAAGGGCGAACCTTTTTTCTCTTTCCAGTTCACAGGACCTTGACAAAGCCTTGAGGTTTGCTTTGAGAATCCTAGTAAAGGACAAATCCTGAAGACTCTGAAGCTCTGGAGATTTGTGCTAACCCTTTGTGGTCTAAGTCTCTATTCTCATCATTTGAGAATTCAAGTTATGTCCTGACACTGTAGGTTTACCTGGCTTCCACATCATGATAAAGGTTATAAACCAGTCATGTGAACGAGGAAGCCCTGAAAGGAGCGCCTAGCCCTTCTTCATGCTGGTTGGCTGCAGCCATAACAACCGTTCCTGCTAGACCAAAGTTCAGCTTTGAAAGTCTTTATGGTCTTGTTCACAGTTCAATGTTCAGTAGAATAAAACTTCCCAGAAAGACGCACGTCTTACATTCGCAAGCAAGTGCTAGACTTCCTTTCTAAACACTGGATCCCAAATGATAAGGCCCCCAAATATTCTAAGATTGCTGTTGTCTTATCCTGGGGAGCTTTCTTCCTGAGAAAATGCCAACCACACAGAAAACGTTGATGTTCCTGTCTGGCTTTCTCACAAGCCTGGGCTCAGTTGTTGTCATCTGTTCCATTCTGGGGACACAGGCATGGATCACCAGCAAGATTTTCTTCACAGACGCTATCTCCAATGGTACCATTGCTATCACCTATGGGCTTTTTCGTGGTACGAGTAGTCAAGATTTGAACGAAGGCCTTCAAGAGCTGGACAAAAACTTTGAAGGTAAATGACCACCCAGTTTGAATGGGAATAGCAGGGATGGGTAGGACACACCATTCTATATTTGGGCCAAATAGCAATTCAAAATTAATCCTCTGAAGCTGCGAGTTAGACTATCATTGGACTAACTCATAATTTTGAAGATATTTATCATCTGTTTGAACTCATGGCTCCAATTATCTTGTTATCTTTGGAGTCTAAAGCATTCTATCGGCCGCTGGGCTCGAATGCTATCTATTTGGTTTACTGATGAGTGGGTAATTAATTTATAGTACATGGTGGTCTTATGGTGTTTAATAGTCAGCAGGAGCAGCATTTTAAATGACACTGACCATGGGTTTTGACTTGGGGCATTCAGCTCCTTCCAGAAGTTCGTGAGGAACCGCACAGGGAAAATGTAAAGGAAACAATATCAACATCCAATAATTTTCTCAGCTTCTTGAATTTACACTTTTGTGTTTGAAGTGTCTCATTGTAGGAAATGGAATCTAATTCCTAGTAATCCTATTACTTATAGGATTTCCTGTTTGCTACTCATTTCTGATAGAATAATGTCTTGCTCTCAATAGATACAAAATAAACTATAGAGAATAGTTGAGTGTTGGATTTTCAGACGTAGCATTAGGGTTTTTGAACGGTAATAGCCACAATTACCCATTACGAAGCTTGTAAGTGGACTTTACTTTGCACAGTGTAGGTCTATACAGCTGTTTGGAACAATTACATTTCTAACTGTGCACCATCTACTGCCTTACATCTGTGTAATGTTTGGTGCTTGTACTCCGGGATGGAGTTCTAGCAGGTTTATGATTGTGCTAGTAAAATGGTTTCTATAAACCCAGGGCAATGTGTCTCTAAGCTCTCACCGTGTCTTTGAGTGGTAGGGACAGCACATCTTCCTTGAGGTTTCAGTTGTTTCCCTCTCCCCTCGTGCTAGCCACAACCTTTTAGGAGGGCGAGGAGACCTGCTTTAGAACAAGCAGGAACTCGGATTTCAAAGTGCTCTTCAGCTCTCAGTAATATCATTTTCGAAACCAAAAAGTACGATTGCTTGTGAATCCTCTGGCACGTTTAAGCGCTTTAAATTTGGGACAGAAATCTCCAGTGTTGACTTGGGGTCAGTTGATTCCATCTAGAAATTGATGACCTCAACAGAAACCCTGAGTCTCTAGTTAAGGAGGCCCAGAGAAGGTCAGGGAAGGTGAGGCCTACGTGACTGGGAGTGACATTCTGGTGTCCGGAAAGGAGGGACAGCTACAGTCAGGGGGAGCAAAGCTTAGAATCAGTGCCAGCTAGGTCCTTCCCCTCAGTGTAGAAACAGGCAGAATGCTTGTGCTGCCTGTGCCTGACTCTGTTTTTACCCGTTGCTACTGGAAAGCCATACTATAACCCACCCCACCCCCATTGTCCAACCTCCCATTGCTATGGAGGGTCAACAACCGTTCTGTGGAGGAAGATGCTACACAATTGCTGGATGGATTTTTCCCAGAGACTATGGGATTTTTCCATACCTGTGACTGTGGTAAACACTGAACATGTAAACACTTCTCCCAGACAAGAAGTCATGCCTAGAACATGTAGGCAATGCTAAGGAACTCCTGCTGCTTACCCTGTCAACAGAATCCAGTATTTATAATAAGACACAATGCTCTTCTGCCAGGAAGCCAGGGTTGCTGTGAATATCATTAGCCAATCATTGGTAGCAAAATTAAACCCTGTATAAAATGAAATATGCAATGTCCTGTTCAGCACTTAGAGACTGATGCTTCCCTTGAGAAGTCAGGTGTGTCAGCTCTGTGGCTGAGGCCAGGACACAGTGAAATCCTCAGGCAGTAACTCATTATAAGGCTCTGCACAGGGGTCTGATCTCTTGTGTCTATTTAGACTACAGGATTTTCGGTGAGAGAGCAGACCGGGCAATCAGCTTTGATTTAAAGGGTCAAACCCATTGAGCCAACAAGAGGTCAATGAATGGAGAAGATGTCCAGTCAGCCCCAGTCAGGAAACCTTCTGTTGTGGAACCTGGTTGACGATGAACTTAGACTGGCTAGATTGGTCCTGGTTTGTCCTGTGATGGTCTTTACTACTTCTAAAATGCCAGCTGTATGACTTCAGCTCAAAATATCTGCTGTATGGTGAAGGTCTTAGACTTAGATACTGATAGGGTTTGCACACAGTTACTGTAGTGACATGCTTCCTGTCTAGAACAAGGGGAAGCTCCTCCTCCCCTGAAGGGTACTGCCATACACCCATACAAGTCTCCACAGCAGCTGGAGGTGGGCTGGGGAACGCAGCTCTGCGGACCCCTAGGAAGACCTGTGCTCACACTCGCAAGGGTTCGCCTCCTTGTTCCTCCAAGTTTGGCTCTTGGGTGCTTTCTAACAGGCAGGCAGGAATGGGACAATGTGTCACTTGGATGTGGGATCCCTCAGAATGTCATCTCCAGTAGTAATCAGCCTACACCCTGACCCAACCGAGTATCTTTAGAGAATCATTTTGGCAATTCAATGAATGCTGTTTCTCTTTCTATGACACTAGGTCTCTTTGATCTTGGTCCCTTGGTTAATAGACAACTAACACTTCAAACAGCCACGTTACCATGACATTGACTCTGGCCTGGAGATGCAATTTCCTGGGTACTGCGAAGAATCTGTACACTTGACCTTTCATATCAATGAAAAGAATTTCCGATTCAGGTCCCATTCCTCTTGTTTAAAACAAAACAAACAACAACATCATCATCATCAACAGCAGCAGTAACAACAACAACAACAACAAAAACCTTACTAGATACATTATTTTCCATGTAGATATGACAAAACGCCAGAGAGAAATAATTTACAGGAGGGAAGGTTTCTTTTTAGCTCATGGTTTCAGAGGGATTTCAGCCCATTGTGGTGGGAAAGGCATGGCAGAGCCTTGAGTGAGACAGTTTCCTCACATTGTGTGGTCCAGAGAGCAGAGGGCACAAGCTGGAGCCAAGGGTGGGCATAACCTTCAAAGGCCCACGCCTAGTAATCCATTTCTAGTAGCCAGTTGGTGTCTCTGGAAATTCCCATACCCCTTAAAACAGTGTCTCAGGTTGGGCCTTGAAAATTTGAGCTTGTGGAGAGCATTTTAGTCGATCTGTAATTCAGGTGTGACGGTTAACATTGATTATCAACCTGATAGAAACTAGAGTTACCTAGGAGACAAGCTCAGGGCATGTCTGAGAGGGAGTTTCTATATTGGGTTAATGAAGGTGGGAAGATCCACCCTTCCTGTGGGTGGCAATGTCTCCAGGGCTGAGGCCTTAGATTGCATAACTCAGAGAAGGTGAGCCGACCGCCCTTCTTCCCAGGAGGTCGATGTTGTTGAGCACTCTGCTGAAACCATGAAAAAGGCGATCAATATATAGGTATTTTAGGACAAACCAATTGTAATTCTAACTCAGGTCAGCAGCCTTCCCTTGGCCCGATACAAGGTTGACACATGCTTTGGGCATTGCTTTCAAGCCCCTTGGTGATGGGCTGCTTGGAATTGATTTATTGCAGACAGCTCAGGACACAAACTTACAAATGAACCAAGGCAGGCTGGGGGCAAGTGTCAGGCTCAGTGGTCTCAGAGTGCTGCACTTAGGCCAAAGACTGTCACCAGTGGGTTGTCATTTGATCTGCCTTCTCCTCAGCCCCGACTCTCCACTGGTTTCTATTTCTTTTCTGTGACCTCAACATTGTACTGTTAAACAGAACGGAAATGAGGGCGGAAATACAGCACAGGAATGAGTGGCAAGGTAAAAGTCAAATGGAGCTGATGCCTTGAGAATGTATGAAGACTCCCTACCTTCCACTTTGACTTCATCTCATGTATCAGGATGTGTTTCATGGAGAAGGGCTACTTCTCAGACATGTGAGCACATTGGAAGGAGGAGTTGGGGATGGAGATAACCAAACCAGAGGGTTAACCATTTTTCCCCCAAGACAATCTTGGCAGCTGTCCAAGAGGCTGAGGTGCTAGCTGTGACTTCCTGGGAGGGCCCAGGCCATGCTCTAAGATCTGTCAGTAGTGTGATGTCCTATAATGGGAGCATTGAACTGGGTCAGGTCTCTGGTGGTCAGATATCTGAGGTGGGAGTGGAATCTGTTCCCATCCACAGAACCAGTTTTAGTTACTTGTGTCAAAGGCAATTTAAGGAAGGAAGGAAGGGTTTGTCCTGCTGGTCACATCGCATCTGCAAGCAGGAGGGGTGAAGGAGGGAGGGAGATCCTCCCACCTTAACCCAATCTAGAAACTCCCTAACAGTCATGCAAAAAAGTTTATTGCCCTGGTGATTCTGTAAGCTGACAGCATCATCCGTCACACTCAATGTCTACGGACTTACAGAAAACAAGACCTGGAGGTGGAGGGCAGTTGGATGGCAGGATCTGGATGGCTGGATCTTACCCAGAGGGAGTTGGGTGTCTGGATGCCTGACTAAGGCTCTGCTGGCTCAGTGCTCATCTCTGTGCCTCTTCCTGGGGCGGCCAGAATCAGGGCAATTAGCTCCATTTGTGAGGGGACTCCTGATGCAAAAACTTGTCCCATGAAAGAAAGAAAGAAAGAGAACAGCACGTATCTGCTAATTTTATGGGGAGGGAGCAGCTGTCAGATGCTGTGAGAGTTATTGTTATCACGCTCCAGCTAACTCTCATCAAACCTTCAGCTATCATTGTCTGAGTTCCGAGGCAAGAGCTGAAAAGACATAGCTGTCATATCTAGGTGGCAGGGAATTCAGAAATAATTTTTATAGCTCAGCGGTTAAAATTAAGACAAATGACCCCCCCAAGTATGTAGAAAACTATGAGTCAGCAGCCCCAAAATTAACTCTCTTTGGAAAATTATGTTTGCTAAATCTTATTGAAGGTTGAGGCAAAGCTGAACTGGATTGACGTTTTCTTTTCCTTTTTTGTGTATGTGAGTGTCACGTGTGTGTGCAAGTGCTTGTGCATGAGTGTGCACATATACATGGGAGCCAGAGGTCAATATCGCATGTTCCCCAATTTCGTCTCACCTCTTTTTTCTTGATTTCATGTGTGCGGATGTGTGCTTGTACAAGTTTATGTGCGCCGTGTGAAGGCAGACACACAAGGATGCCGGGCAATGGGAGCCTCCACATAGGTGCCAGAAGCTGAAGAGGAGTCCGTTACAACAGCAAGCAGACTTAACTGCTGGGTGGGCCTCTCTGCCTCCCTCCACCTTGCTTTTTGAGACAAGCTCTCTAATAGAATCTGGGCTCACTGATTCTGCCAGGCTGGCTGGCTAGCAAGCTCCAGGCATGCACTTGTCCCTGTTCCCCAGGGCTGGGATTACTGGCTTCTTTTTAAACCATGGGTTCTGGGGGGAATTGAACTCAGGCCCTGATGCCTTCAGGGCAAGCATTTCATACACTGAGCCCTTCATGGTCACTTTTTAATGGAATATTCCACTTGAATGAACCTCCACTTACACCTGTAAGTCGGTGTGGGAGGCAGAGAGACTGGAGAATTCCAGGTGTTTGGGACACACAGCAGGTTCCTCACACTCAAGTTTCTGTTTTTGACTTAAATATTTAAATGATTTCCTTGATTACAGAACTCTGCCAAGGAGAGAGAGAGTTCTTTGGTTCCCAACCTATTTCCCTTGAGATCGAAGAAGTTTCCTCTTGCCCTGGCTGCTGGGGAAGAGGAAGTGGATCCACCTTGACAGGATGAATGGCTGACAAGAACTAGCCTGGACTCTGACTGGGCGTGTCTCCCTAGCTCTGTCGCTTTTCCCTATTCTTCTTCTGACATCATCTGCCTCCAGTTTCAAAATCAGCATATGCTGAGTTAGTACAAGCAAAACCTCCCAGACATGGCATTTCCACAGAGCATGGAAAAGCAGGCAGGAGACTCCAGTTGGTTAAGTCAGGGTCAAGTGAAACCCCAGCCCAGATCTTTGAGAACCTCATTTAGGGTACAGGGCAGACGATGTAAGCTTGGATCAGCCCACCCAAGGGATCACTGACAGAAACCGCTGAAGAGTTCAGTCACCATAACAACAAGGAGGCATTGCTTATGGAAGCTGAACTTTGCCCTGTGCGTCTGAGGAATGAAATGTACACTCAGGGTGGCAGGTCATGGTCCACTTGGTGCTGAACTTGTTTCTCTTTCCCTGGGGTTTGGAGGGGATGCATATCATGTGCTGCAATTACGCTCCTGTCCCCTGCCCCTCTACCCTTTACCCTTTGAGCCAGTGCCCTGTGTGGCTGCTGCCTTCAGGCCTCTCCCTTGAGGGAGGTCCTGAGTTCAATTCCCAGCACCCACATGGTGGCTCACAGCCATCTGCAATGGGATCCGATGCCCTCTTCTGGTGTGTCTGAAAGCAGCTACCGTGTACTCATATAAATAAAGTAAGTAAATCTTAAAACAAACCTGAAGGCATTTTGTCCACCACATATTGTTAGCCCCAATCTCCCCAACTTCTGACTCTTCTAGTCTTTCTGCCTTCTCTTCCCCAGTGAAGAAAAACCTGGCAAAAACAAACATTTTTATTTACTTACATTGTATGTATATGTGTAAGTGTATGTGTAAATGTAAATGTATGTGTAAGTATATGTATAAGTGTATGTGTAAGTGTATGTGTATGTATATGTATATGTGTATGTGTAAATATATGTATGTGCATGAATATGTGGCTACACCGTGTATATGTAAGTGTATGTGTAAGTGTATGTATGTGCATGAATATGTGTATGTGTATGTTTGTGTATGTATATGTGTATGTGTAAGTGTATGTATGTGTAAGTGTGTGTGTATGTGTAAGTGTATGTATGTGTATGTATATGTGTATGTGTAAGTGCATGTATGTGTATGTATATGTGTATGTGTATGTATATGTGTAAGTGTATGTATGTGTAAGTGTATGTGTAAGTGTATGTGTAAGTGTATGTATGTGTATGTATATGCATATGCATATTCATAAGCATAAGTGAATGAGGATGTGGATGTGTGGGTACATGCTCACACAGAGGTCAGAGGAAACACTCATGGGGTTCAGTCCTTTTCTTTATTCATTCAGGTCCTAGGGATTGAACTTCAGTTAACTCCCTTGGCAGCAAACACCCAATGTGCCACTGGCTGGCCCTAAGCTTTTTCTTTTTTTAATGGTACTACTAGATTCATTTGCTTCATTTTCTGATATTTATAAAAATGATTTTATTAATGAAATGGTTGCTGGAAACATTTTAAGATTAAAAACATTATTTTGTTTTAATTCACCCAAACTGGAATGAGTACACACATATTCTTACATAAGGTAGATGTGAGATCCTGGGGTCCTATGTAAGATCACAGAATCACAGTTCAAAGGCAAGGAATGGAGTCACCTCAGTGAAGATAATGCCTTTAAAAAATGTATTTATTTCATTTTATGTTTTGCCTGCAAATATGTATATGTACCATGTGCTTATGGAAGTCAGAAGAAGGTGTTGACTCCTCTGGAACTGGAGGTACACGTAGATGAGAGTAGAAATCAAACTCATGTTCTCTGCAAGAGCAACCAGTGCTCTTAACTGCTGAGCCCTCTCTCCAACACCGCAGCCCCATTCCTTACATAAGTCTCTCAGTCCCATGGGGAGTCAGTCTTGTTTTCCTTGAATGATCAGACAGAAGTCACGGGTGCTCAGTGTATAATCCTACAGTGAGCATCAGAGTGGGGGTGAGGTCCTGGGCCCTCAGAGCAGGGCTCCATGCATGGAGAAGGGAAGGAGAGGGATGCCTTGTAAAGAGAGAGTGCTGGTGGCACATGGTAGGACATGGTTCAGCAGATGTGATAACATTTCTACTGTCCCATGGGCGCTCCCAGCACACACAGCCCTGGACATTAAGAATCCAGGTCTACCTGGCTAGTTCTGTTGTTTTAAAGCTGTGCTGAGCTAAGGCTGTAAATGTCTCCACGTAACAACAGGAAGAGGAAGAAAGCCTTTGGTCAGTTCTTACTCGCCCCTCTGTGGCTGTTATGGCTTGCAGCTTCCAGCGCCGATTGCCTTTTCCAGGGGACCTCATAGACCATCTCTCCACACACACTGATAACCACTGGAAAGCCTCATTGTACTTAGGAAGAGCACACCCGTCGCGCCTGGCCTTTCATGTGTGAGTAGAGCAGGAGGCGGAGGAGTTAGGAGAAAATGGCTGCTAGAGCTCAGAAGCTCAGAGGATCTGATGGCTCCAGCACAGGGCACCTCCACTGTGTTTTCCCTCAGTGCAGATCCACCTCGGAGCTTCCTTGCATGTAAGCTATGCAAATGCTATTTTGTAAAATGCTCTCAGCTTGGAAGGAAGTCTGAGGGCTGACCGGAGGGTTGTGTTCCCAGCTGCCTCCAGTGTTGGAGCCCAGGGAGTTAGAGTTTGGACTCAGGGAAGGCACCCCAATTTGCTATATCAAGGAACATTTTTTTTTCTATCTACACTGCTTGCTGTGGGCTAGCACCTTTGTGGTCACTTTCAGAATAGCCTATTCTCCTGCTTTCTTTTCTCCATTCTCTAAATTCTTCGAAGCCATAGGGTTTATGGGATCCTCACTGCCCAGGAGTCAGTGACCCACCTTAAGGGTTTCTGCCAGGAGTAATTAATTCTCAGACCCAGAGGGAAGCTGTGGGGGTGGAACTACCATTATTCTACTAGCAAGGCTCTGAGGGCAGAGGTCACTGGTGAGGGTGTTGTGGGTATTTAGAACTTGAAAGCTAAGATAAACATCCACCATCAGTACTGTGGTTACACCGTCAAGGGGAGCCACTGACTGGCCTGCCATGAGGAATTCTGTCTCATTCTCATGTGTTTGTGTATGTTCCTATATGTACAGATGCAGGCAATATGTGTAAATAGGTGTACACACATGCGTATATGTGTGCATGTGGAAGTAAAAGGTCAACTTCAGATGTCATTCGTCAGGTGATGCTCATCTTGGTTGTTGAGACAGGGTTTCTAGTTGAACTTGGAGCTCGCCAATTCAACTAGACTGGCTGTTCAGTGAACCCCAGGATCTACCTGTCTCTGTGGTCTCCCCAACACTGAGATTGCAAGTATTCGTCATCCCACCTGCCTTTTTCGAGTGGTTTCTGGGGATTGGCCGCAGATCCAGGGCTTCTACATCAAACACATGACTGACTGAGCCATGCTCAGAGCCCATGCAGTCTTGCGCTTCCGGGAAGAACTGCTTACGGCATGCCTTCTCTAGCTCTGATGTACTTTGATTTGCATTCTGCGCTGGGCACTCACCAAACGTTGCTTTAGTTTTAGGGATATTGAGCAATTCTTCCCAGAAGTCCCTGCATGTGGTGGTCATCATACTCCTGATCCTGAGTCTGGCAGCTTCCTTGCTGAGCTCAATGTTCACCTTCTACAACAGCATCAGCAACCCTTACCAGACGTTCCTGGGACCCATGGGAGTCTACACCTGGAATGGACTCAGTGGTAAGTTTCCTGAGAAGACTCATGTGCACATATGTGCATACACATACATATGCATACACATGAACACATGCACACATTTACATTGATGCATGCTCACGAACACTCATGCACACAGATGTACACACAACACATAGGTGTACACACATGCACACTGATGCATGCTCACGAACACTCATGCACACAGATGTACACACAACACATAGGTGTACACACATGCACACTGATGCATGCTCATGAACACACATGCACATACATTTGTTCACTGTCTTGCCTTTATTTTATTTTTTGGTTCTTTTTTTCGGAGCTGGGGACCGAAACCAAGGCCTTGCGCTTCCTAGGCAAGTGCTCTACCACTGAGCTAAATCCCCAACCCCCTGTCTTGCCTTTATAAGGAGCAACGTGGACACCAGAGTTGCCATACCTAGGTGGCCAAGTCACAGAGCCAGGAAGGGATGCCATCTGGGGGCCAACACTCCTCTAGTGAGCTGTAGTGCTGTGATAGTTGCTAGGTGGTTTTGTTATTTTGTGTGGTGGGATGGTGTCCAGATGGGGAGTAGATTTTGTTCTGACTTAGGCAAAAGATTCTCCATGGTTTTTGTCCATGTACAACATTCGCTCCTACATTCGCTCAGTGGGACTGACACTTAAAGATTAAGACGCTTGGATATAAATCCAGATAAAGGTCCCCAGTGTCAAGGGCCCTCCAATCTGCCACCAGGCCTTGCTCACTGCCAGGATAAACAGTGAATTCATCTTAGTTTCATGCATGGGACTTGGAGCTAACAGATGCAGAGGCCTTAGGCATGGCTGAATTTGGAGATCATGTCATAGGAAGTCTGCTTCCCTTCATCCCTGCATACAGTGATTTCCCAGTGTGTGTTCTGTGGCCACAGTTGATCCAATCCTCTTAAAGGTCAGATATCCGTACACACCCTGGATTCCTGCAGCAGCAGCAGCTTTAGAGGAAAGGCATGTCATTTTCTAGGAGTAAGGAGAGTGTCCTGGGCCCTATTCTCATGGACTCACCCACTGACATGACCTGATAATATCTAAAGCCAAGATAGATAAATTGACCCATTAAGTTGGCTAAGGAGACTTGTCCATGCTGGAGCTAGGCCTGGGGTCAGCTATTCTCCTGAATTTAAGGCACATAGGAGAGGAGGAGTGGGTTCACTTAGAAGGGGAGATGATAGGAGGCCAGGTTGGGCTGGTACTGCCCTGTCTGCAACCCATGGGGCTTCCAGCTGGTCCCCAAGGCTGAAGCCATATCATTCTTCCTCTGCAGAGGAAGACAGGCTGACTGTACAGATGTCAGAGGCCTATGACTGGGGGTGAAAACAGGAAAAGGAATCTGAACAGTTGTCTAGCCACAAAGGGCTATGTTGTGGGAAGAAAATTCCCCATACTTACCTTCTGCCTCAGGGGTATATTCTAACACAGGGGGAGAGGCTATGGCTATGGACAGGGAAAACCACTTGTAATGGGTGGGTAAGGGGAAGTTATGCATTCTGACTTGGATCTGGAGGAGGCCTTTAGGCAACCACAGGAGTTGGGTGTAGCCTGTCCTGATGCTTAGTAAGCTGAATTCTGTGCTCATATGCCCTCAGAAAGCCTTGATTTTCTCCCCTTATCTAGAGGGTTACAGAATTCAGTGAAAACTTGGTTTGCAAGAGGCTGATCTTGCAGAAAGGTCTCTGTGCAGCATTGACAATGTAGCTTCCTGGCCTTTTTGGGCCACACTGAGGGGAGTGCTGATACCAGGTCAACTTTAAGGCCCTGGGGCCAATGAGAATGCTACAGTCCCCTGGACTAGCAGGTTGTGCACTAGCCCAGTGGCAGAACAGGAAATAGATTACCTGGTTCTTTTCTGTTGGAGAGAAACAACATAACATTGCCTGAGGCTTATGCCCCTTACATCTCAGTGCACACTGGCCCAGTATGGCTGGAGTTGGCCTCAGGAATTTTAAGGTAGAGAGGAGTTTGTATCCAGACAGATCTACACAAACTGTCTCCTCTGACATTTTGTTCTTAAGTTCTGTAGAACACAGGGAGAATGAGCACCATGGCCCAGCAGAGAAGGGCCGCTGGCCAGAAGCCCATGTCCCTAAGCCTTTAAGAACTTCTTTCCTCTCCAGACTCTTTTTATCTACAACTCTGGAGAAACTGCAGCTAGTCAGGCCTAGAGATGCAGCCTGCACTTCCAAGTATTAGAAGGCTGAGACAGGAAGATTCTCCAAGTTCCAGATTACTTGGCTGCAGGGGGAGCTCAAAACCCTATTTTCAATATAAATAATGAAGAGGTTCTATATAATTTCCAGTACTGCAGGAAGGAAGGAGGCAGGGACTAAGGGAGGAAGAAGGGGAGGGACGACAGATGGAAGAAAGAAAGGAAGGGAGGAAGGGAAGAAGGAAGAGAGGGAGGGAGGGAGGGAGAATGGAAGTAAGAAAGGAAGGATATTCAGTTAACCAGAAGCAGTGTGATGCCCATGGCTCCAGACATCTGCCTTTAAAGTGCCCCGATAGGCAAGGTGAATGTGTGTCAGCCCTTCCCTGTGCAAATCAAAGCTCCAGACAACCCACTTTAGGATAAAGGCATTAACCTTGTGTATGTTCCACCCCTTTATGATTAATTAAGCTTTTATGAGAAACTTCACAAGAGGAAAATGAAGGATAATGAAGGTGTGAGAGGGTGCATCAGAGGGATGAGACTTTTGCTCATGCAAATGATTAAGAAATACAGCCATTATTTTGTGGGTGAGGTGTGCCATCAAGGACTGTTCAAACATTCTCTTCACGCACCCCCCACCCCCTAATTAGCTTCCCTTAGAGGATCATTTGTGGAACTTCCTCGTCATTGGGTTAGGACACAGTTTGATGCCTGAGAGGTCATTGAATTGTGCACATTCTGTGTGTGTCAGCATATTAAGGCTCTCAGAAGGACTTCATCTTGGGGATCCCCCTGATTTATCAGACCCCACCTGGGCATGAGCAATCATCCTCATCCTTATATTTCCTGAAAAAAATTCTTTTTCCAGCATCACTGATATATGAGTCACCTGCCACATATATTACTCACTTAAAGCACACGCTTCACTGGGTTTTGGCATGTTCTTAGCCACTGTAGACATCACTAACCATCATTTTAGAAATAGTCTCACCAGAGATTTCCTGTCTCCTGGTTCCAACCTGCTTCTCACCCCACCTAAGCAACTATAAATCTGCTTTGCTGTGGATCCTACCTGGTTCAAGGCCACACTTGGCTGAGTCGTGCAGAGCGAACACCTGCAGCAGCTGTCCAGAACTTCCCTGAGTACAGCTCCAGCACTTGAAAACCTGTGCTTCTCTTGCTCTTGGCAGGGCTCACTCCTCACAGCTGGCGGTGCGTCTGACCCACTGCCCTCACCTGCTCTTGTGGAAGTGGCTTCTTTAGTCTGAGATGCTTGTCCAAGTCTTGTTTGTCCATTCATATCTCCTTGCACATTCACCATATCCACTCTCTGTGCCCTGTCTACTTGTTCACATCTGCTGCATATGTGACCTTAGAGCACAAGCTGCAAGGTAGACCAGTTGTCCAATGACAGGATCTGAACCTAGAAGTTAGATACCGCTCAGAATAATATTTAGTATTTCATGCCTAGACTCTAGTTTATATGTTATATCTTATTTTTACATTTTCCTTCGTCTTGAAACACTATAGAATCCCATGTAGATACTCAATAAATGCCTTTGGATTATGTACCCCTTAAAGAAAATAAGTAATATTAAAAGTGCACTAGAGTGGGGTGGGGTGGGAAAATGCAGCTAGAGAGATGACTCAGCAGTTAAGGATGACTGCTGCTCAATCATAAGGACCCGATTTCAAATCCTCCATCCTCCACCCCGTGGGTGGTCATAAACACCTACAATACCTGTTCCAAGAGATCCGATGCCTTATTCTGGCCCCTGTGGGTGAGTACCTACACGTATGTATGCATTGATATAGACACATGCTCATAAAGATATAAATAAATAACTTTAAAACATAAATCACAATGATAGGTAGATGGCTTGATGAGTAAAGTCACTGTTGCAAAGAAATAAGGATCAGAGTTCAGATCCCAAGCACCCAAGAAAAAAGGCAGGAATGGGGCACACATCTGTAACCATGTCTTGGATGGGCAGTGAGGTGGAGACAGGGGCTCTCAAAGGCTTGCTGCTCAAACAGGGAATTGCAGCTTCAGCTTCAGTAGGAGACAAGAAAAAAAAAGAAAGAAAAAGGAAAAAAAAGAAAAAGGTGGTAGCACTGGAGGAAGACAATGTCCTTTGGCCTTTGGCCTTTGGCCTCCACATATGTGCACATGTGTGCACATTCAGATACATACATCAGAAATGCATTCACATGCATGCACACATGCATAGACACGAATGCTGCTATTGCTTCATTGTATCATTTACGAAGCTCAATCTTTTTGCAGCATCCTTTGTGTTTCTGACCATGGTTCTGTTCGTGGGGAATGTCGACTCTAACCATCTCTCCGAAAAGCTGTCCCAGACGCTTTATCCAGATGCCATTAACAAGAAAACAACCCACACTTATGGATACTCATTTTGGCTCATCCTGCTTGTCATCCTACTGAATATTGTCACCGTGGTCATCATCATTTTCTATCAGAAGGCGCGATACCATCAGAAGCAGGAGCAGAGGAAGCCAGTGGAGTACGCTCCGAGGGATGGCATTTTATTCTGAGGTCTGTCTCAAAGCACATTCGCACTGTCTCTGCCAAGCTGGCTAGCTCCTCTGGATACGGCGTGGCAGAGCAACTGTCAGGTGCCATAACTCTGGAACCATGACACTGTGTGCTTCCTATAGATGGTGCTTGTACCTTTCTCCATGGACCTTTCTCCCTGAGAAGCGTTTTCTCCCAAGATCAGGAAAATGAGTGGGAAAGGCTGTGGTCTAGAGTACTCTGAAAGAAGGTGGTCTATGGCCTGCAGGCCCTTCTCATTTGACCTTGCTATCTACACCATAAAGGTCTGTGGAGATTTTTTTGCCTTTCCTGTGACTAGATAATGAACTGTAGCCCCTATGACCTTGTCCTCTGGATTGATTAGGCATTTTGCTCCATGGTACGTATGAAGACTTTTAGGTAGAGAAGCACTTTGAACCTCTTTTTCCAGTCAGAAGTTAGATGCAGAAGGATAAAGGATGAGATGATCTCTTGTTCTGTGTTCTGGTCCCCTGGTGGCTGTCCTGGCTCCCAGGCTTAGCTCCTTTAATGAGGGCTAGATGCTTATAGAACTTGGAACTCGGGAAGCCCCACACAAACAGGCTAGAGGTAAAATATGGTCTCTTCCAGTAAATAGGAAGTCAGCAAAATAACAAAGGCACCAAAATTTATTCTACGTGTTTTTCCAGTATGACATTTCCTTTAAAAAATCTAATAGAGAACCCTTCAGCCTTGACTATCCTATAGGTTGCTATGGTGAAAACTGACAGGTCTGAAAAATGACCCCCTTTCATGTGTTGATGGAGTCTTAAAGCAGTAACTCTGTGACAAGTGGTGGATCTTATGAACCTCAAAGATAAGTGGCCTTCAACACTCAGACTTAGAGATGTGAGCTGGGTTCCCATGATGTCAGTGGAAGCGTGCTGGGTCCTCACCCTTGTGGTGTTTATGTTTACTACTGGGTAGATGAGACAGACATTTAATAAGCTCTTACTTGACTCCAGTTGAGACAGTTGCTTAGGGTTGGGGGTCATCCCTCCATTGTAGAGCACTAAAAAGCCTAGCATGTAACAGGTCCTGGGTTCCATCTCTACCTCTGTAAAAATGAAACAACATCTAATGACAACATTGTGCTTGTGTTTTGAAAGGATGGATTTCTATCATGCTCTACCTTGAAGATTTACTAATTCAAGATTACTCTTACCTACTAAATTATTAAAAGTTTACTGTACTTTATTTTCTTTGTTTGGGTGCATGTGTATATGTCGTGACATGTGTGTCTGTGTGTCTCTTTGTTTATGGAGATCAGATGACAAGCTTCAAGTGTGGATTCTCTCCTCCTACCATGTGCTACCTGGGGGATCAAACTCATGTCATCAGACTTGGTGGCGAACACATTTACCCACTGGGCTACCTTGTGGGCCTGCTAGTAAATTATTATAAAGTTTAGGTTTGGGAATCAACTTCTTAGTGGGTAAAAGTGCTTGTCACCAAGCCTGATGAAGCTGTCCATTCCTCATCACCTACACAGTGGAAAGAAAGAGCTCACTCCTGCAAGTCGTCCTCTGACCTTTATGCATACATTGTGGTATGTGAATGACCATAGACACAGTCATACTTCCTCATACAATATACAGAATAAAAGCACGAATATAAAACAATTGAAATGACTCAGTCTTGTTCATCTGGAATATATTTTAAAAATATGATTATAAACATAAAAAATTTTAAACTCTGAATCTAAAAACATTTATATTCTTTGAAGGCCTGAGTTTTCTACTGGATTTTTTTTTTAATATAATGTGGCCATGGAATAAAGAGGAAACAGATGGGAGTGCTGGCCCATGCCTGTGATCACACCTGTCAGGAATCAGAAGATTGTCACAGCTTTAAAGTCATTCTGGAATGATGGGAGTTCCAGACCAAGTGGGGCTTCCTAAAGAGACCATGGTGGTTTGAATGAAAAATGTTCCTCGTGGGCTCAGGTATTTGAATACTGAAAACAGTTGGTGGCACTGTTTGGGGATGTTACGTTACCTGTAGAAGGCGGAGCCTTGCTAGAGGAAGTATGTCACTGGGATGGGCTTTGAGTAGACTCATCTTACTTCCCATTTTCTCTCTCTGTTTCTGCTTCTGGAGTCTGCCCTGCCAGTTGCCACCATGCCTCCTTGACAATGTAGACTCTCCTGGAATTGTGAGACCAAATAGACTCCTTTTTTTGTAAGTTGCCTTGATCACGACATTTTATCTCAGCAACAGAAAAGCAATTAATACAGGCGGTCTTGCCTCAAGCCAACAAGCATACAAACAAAACCACTACTTTGTCTTGTGATGAGGTAGGTTACAAGGTTCATTCACATTTGCAAAAGAAAGAATATAAAACATTATGCTTCCTGGATGTGTTGGTATATGACTTTGGGAAACTGAGGCAGAAAGATCAGGAATTCCAGCTAAGCCCAGTCTACTTAACAAGACACTGGGGAATAAAAAGAAAAGTAAAGAAATGAAAAGAAAAAAAGTAAAAACAAATGAGATATTCTGCTCACTGACAATAAGAATATGACACATAGGATGATAAATTCAGAGAAATCAATAGTTTACACCATATCAAAAGGACTGGGCTCCCCGGTCAGCCAGTGTTTACAAGGCACTGTGGGAGGTAGGAGGTAATCTGGAAAAGCTGTCCGAGTCAGAATTTTACTATCTCCGCAATCGTAAGTTTGTTAGAGCTGAAAGCTGTGTCCTCTTAGACATAACATTGAGTGTGTGTGTGTGAGTGTGTTGTGGGGGGTTTCTAAATCACAGTCCTACTCCTACATCCAACCTCTGTGAGCATAGTTTGGGGCACCCTCTGTGTGCAAGTGTGCTGTGGGGGGCGGTGTCTAAATCACAGTCCTGCATCCAGACTCTATGATCATCTCATTTTGGGTACCCTCTGAATGTCACAATGACATTTCAGGTATGTACTTCAACCCCCTCTAGCCTTCTGAAGCCTTCAGAGACCTGAGCACTGAGAAGGGCAGGGTATGCCTCTCAAAGTTGCTTCCCACACCCAGTCAGGGCTCCTCAGCACCCTCTTTCTCTTACGTGGGAGCAAGCCCATGGACTTCTGTGTGGACTTGAAGTCAATTCACCATTGTCTAATGTCCTATCTGCAACCCAAATGAGCAACCGGCCCAGCGTGTAGGAAACAGGGCTGACATTCCATCTGCAAGAGGAGTGGGTCTCCCTAGTCTCTTAGCACCCTGTCCTCTCCCTAGAACCCCAGAAACTCTTTGTGGTTCTGTTTGGCGAGATGCCCTCTGACAAGGTCATCAGCTAGTGTGTGGAATCTGACCTTTCATGAGGCTGGAGAAATGTGCTATAGCCCAGGGTGTCTCAACTCACTGTCTGGCTGTCATGACTACACTAATGAGTAGCTTTGCTGTCTCACAGCCAGCTGTGGGAAGTGGCAGAGTCCAAGCTGTTGCCCCTCCCTTAGCTCCTTGCTCACGAGTAAGACATGACTGTGAAACAGGAGGGACAACCATGAAGCAGGTACAAACAGAGAATCTTTGGAGTCTGTCTTCTGGGAGTCACCAGAGAGATGGGAGAGCAGCCGTAGTGTAATGTCCTGGCCTGGCGAGAGGGCCCTGAGCACTCGTGCCAAGGGCTGTGCTCCATTCCTGAAACTGAGTCTGTGGTTTGTGTGGAAGGAGAGAAAGACGCCAACACTGCTGCCCTTGGATTTTGCAGGCTACATGGGTCCCTCAGCTCCATAGGGGAACAGGTAATACACAGAAAACCTAAGCCTAGCACCAGAACTGAAAACAGCTCTCAGGCCTTTCCACCCACATGTGACCCAGTGCTAAGAACAGCCATTGACAGAACTACCAAGCTCCTGGCCCCTGGTTTCTGTCCCACAGGAAGTGTGGCATTCCTGATGGACTTTTACACATAGAGCAGGATGCCATGCTCCATTCTACCCTGTGTGTACCTCTCACTCATTCGGCTTCTTCAGGCAAAGATATCCATTTGTCATTGTCATTGTCACTTTTGAAGACTTCCCTCCTGCTTTTTGATCCCTTCCTGCTAAGCCGAACACATATTTCTGGCTTTTGCCTTGCTCCCTAGTGGACTGGCCACCCCTCTGTTTCTCTTGAGACACAGCTGCTTTGACTAACATGGGTCTCACGTAGATCACTGCTGTCCCTGGAGTCCCCTTTCTCAGTCAATGCCACACCCACAGCTCTCACTGCTTTCTAGATGCACACTGTATGCTCGCCTAAATGCTGCACACCGGAGATCCAATGGAGCCCTGGCAGCAAAGATACACACAGCTTGCTTGTCAGCCTGGTTTACAGCAGGGCCGCTGTGACTCCGGCTGACTTAGCTGGGTATAGGTCGTTCCCAAGTGGGCAGGAGGCTGAGCAGAATGAGTCATGCTCTCAGAAAAGTTGAGAGTGGCCCCCGTGTGTATATCTAGTGGCTGTAAAAGTCAGAACTGCATGTCCAGGACTAGACTTTGGACTCTACTCAGCTACCCTAGGCACGAGTCATTTTAGTTACTGGGTGTGCTAGATTCTTACAATGTTGATATGGGTAGACATTCATCTTTTGATTACAACTACAATCAGCTTCATTGGCATGCAAACTGCATATTTTCTTTCCTAGCTTCACAAAGAGGTCCTGGGTTTAAATAGATACCACTTTTCATGATGCCAGCACAGTGGTACCTAGGTATTATTCTGATGGTACCGTGGACAGAGCAAGCGCTGTATGTCAGAAACTCAAGTCCAGTGGTTTCTCTGCAAGCAAGTGTTCACAGAGCAGTCACAAGCATGTAGGACGCAGAGGCTGGAGTGGAGTGAGAAAGGGGACAGTCGACACCGTGCTTACAGAGCAGTGGACAGGGAGTCCATATGACAGGTGGCAGGCAGAATGGAGCTGTGGGAACACTCAAGGGCTCCCTAAACAGATGGGAATAGTGGTTCAGACACAGGGGCCTTGGCTCCACTGCCAGTGCTCTGACCTCAAACAAGGGCTGACATCAGCCTTCGGAATGATCTGCTGCATAGAAAGGGGCAGAGGAAACCGTGGTTTGCTCGTATCTGCTTCCTCATTTGAGAAATGAAATGAGCAAAGGGACAGAAAAGTTGGGGTGCTTAAAGGTGTTTTTATTCTTTTTAATTTCATTGAGTTTACTTTAAAAAAAACACTCACATGTAAGATGAAGAAATCGATTGGTTAATTAGTGGAGGAAAAATTCATGTGTAAAATAAATGAATAAATGGAGAAAATCGTGTAAGCATTAAATCTAACAGTGTCCAGTTCCCAGGTGTGCGGGTCATGAGGAACATGGAAGAAAATACCCTGAAAGATTTTCATTTTTGTGAATGCTGCTTTACAAACTTCTATATCAGTTGTTACATGGGGATTTTACATTTCTGGAGAGTTCTGTGGAAATACTCTTTTTAGCATTCACTTAGTAAAATACAATGAGTGGACGATGGTGATGGTGGTGGTGGTGGTGGTGGTGATGGTGGTGGTGTTGGTGTTGGTGGTGATGGCAGTGGTGGTGGTTGTGTTGTTGTTGTTGTTGTTGGTGGTGGTGTTGGTGTTGGTGTTGGTGGTGATGGCAGTGGTGGTGGTTGTGTTGTTGTTGTTGTTGTTGTTGGTGGTGGTGGTGGTGATGAAGAAGATGGTGATGGTGATGGCGATGGTGTGATGGTGGTGGTGGTGATGATGGTGGTGGTGGTGGTTGTGTTGTTGTTGTTGTTGGTGGTGGTGGTGGTGGTGGTTGTGTTGCTGTTGTTGTTGTTGTTGGTGGTGGTGGTGGTGGTGGTGGTGATGGCAGTGGTGGTGATAAACTAGAAAGGTTACTCTGGACATGTTTCACAGCTGAACTCCAACCAAGTCAACAAACACATTACCACCACCTCCAAAGTCATGGTTGAAGCAGTGTTCTTACAGGTAGAACTAACTGTACAGTTTATGGTCACCATGAAATCCTATGTTCACAGACATATCCAAACAAATCAAAACTTACAGAAACTTTTGATAGAAAGGTAGAGGGTACATTATTTCAAAAATATTTTTGAATATTTAAGCCTCACAGTCAAGTTCAGAGGAAGTCACAGGTACTCCCGGTCCCCACACATGTGTTATCAAGCATCTGGCACCAGAGAGTGTCTCATTTGTGACACTCGATGAACTGTCTTTGACATTGTATGCCACTGTTCTCAAGGTTCATGGTTCCCACTTGGGGTAGACATAGCAAGTTTTCAGAAAACAATTGAAGATCCTTCCTGCCTCAAGCTATCTGCTCTTAGGATCTCTTGCCAATCTTAAAAGTGACTAAAGACAAGAAACTTTTAGTTGTGTAGTGTCATCTTATTGCTATTGATAACAGTAGAAATACTGGTCACAAGGCTGGGAATACAGCTGGGTTGGTCGAGCTGAGGCTGATCCTCAGGACCCGTGTGCAAAGTTGTGCATGGTGGTGTGTGCTCGGGTTCCCAGGCAAAGACAGTTGGATGCAGGTGGGCAGGTGGTTCATTAGACAGCCTGTCCATTGGCAAGTTCCAGTCCCGCGAGAAGACGCTCTCTCAAAAACCAAAGTGGGGCCAGTGAGCTGGTTCATTGGGTAAAGGCACTTGCCGCCAAGCCTACACACACACGCACACACACACACACACACACTCACGCAAGAGAAGAGAGAGAGAGAGAGAGAGAGAGAGAGAGAGAGAGAGAGGAGAAGGAGGAGAGAAGGAGAAGGGGGGGAGAAAGAAATGTTTTAAAAAATTTAAAAAAAATACAAGAGCTTAACTGAAAGGTACCTGAGGAGTAAATTCTAAGATTGACCCTTGGTGTGCATGGATACTCAGGCACACATATGCTCCCAAGGGATACTACACAAAGTTCACAATGAGAGTGCTTCACTTGAGAATGCTGGTAAGTCTATTATATACTACTATACACAATCCATTTTTATGAAGTCAGTATACTTTAAAAACATATAATTCATACAAGACTTCATCCCACAATTTAAAATGTTTGCTATCTAGCTTTACAGAAGATGGCTGCATTCTCACCTCTGCTTGGGGTCATGAAAATTCAGCCTTGTGTCTAGACAGTTATATCAGAGCAAGGGCAGTGGTTTTAACAGATTTGTAAAGCATTTGATTACATTTTAAACATTTTATTTAGTGTGAATACGGTGTCCACATATACACATGGAAGTATGTATGTGTGTATATGTGTATGTATGTATGTATGTATGTATATATGTATGTGTGTATGTTATATTTATATGTATGTATATACATACATGTAGAAGTATGCTCAAGTGTGAGCGTCAGAAGACATCTTTCAGGAGTCGTGTGAGTCCCAGGACTTGAACTCAGTTGTCAGACTTGGCCGCAGATGCCTTTACCTGCTGAGCCATCTCCTGGCCCTGAGTTCCCCTAGGTGGCAGCGAGTTCCCTCCTTGTCACTGCACCAAACTTGACAAGGGCCTTAGAATGACTACAGTATCACACCCTGTTCTGACTCCATTTGGTGCTTTCTCAGACGGTTCTCAGCCCTCTACCCCTGCCCCCTCCCTGCAATAGTCACATCATCTACCCTGGCAACATATTTGAAATTTTCATGGCCTTGACCATGGTCCAGATGTATTAAACAAAATAATTGGTAAGTTATGTCTGAAATAACTACTATGCTCTGCCAGGAATGAACGTCTCAAGGTTACCTGGCTCTCATCTAACTCCGTTGTATCACTGTGGGTTTTGCCTTTTAAAATGCTGTGCCCCTGAACTTGGCATCAAGAGACATTTTAGAGGCTCAAAATTGCTCTTGGCCTGGCCATCAGTAGAAAGGACTTAAGACTCTCAGTTGCCACTAACTGTCTTGCACAGCTCATTACACTCTTACTCAGAAGTCATTTGCACATGGGGTCTGGAAAAATGTGGGCGAATTCCCCTTCTCTGTTAAAAACTGTTTCTCTTCTGTGCTGTGAGTGACTTTTTAAAAACTCATTCATAATTTTGTAACATTAAACAATGGTCATTTGGAAACAACTGAGTCACCCATTTATCCAAAAATTTCCTAAGCAACAGCTCACTTGGTAAGTGCATGCATGGAATGTTCTTCCAGAGGGCCGTCAGTTTTCAGTACCCGGCACGAGTGCTCACAACTGTCTGTAGCTCTAGCTCCCTCTGCTGGCCTCTAAGAGCACATACACATGGCATACTACTGTTACTACTACCTCTGTCTCTCTGTCTCTCTGTCTCTCTGCTCTCTCTGTCTCTCTCTGTCTCTCTCTCTCTCTCTCTCTCTCTCTCTCCCTCTCTCACACACACACACACACAGAGAGAGAGAGAGAGAGAGAGAGAGAGAGAGAGAGAGGAAGGGGGAGGGGGGGAGGGAGAGAGAGAGAGAGAGAGAGAGAGAGAGAGAGGAAACCTTTAAAAAGTCCACAGTAGTCATTTTAACACCAATTTCAGGAATGCATATAAACACAGGAAGCTGGATGACTCACAGCGACAGATACAAGTTTTCCAAAATTCTGATTATTACTAGTTTTTTTTTTGCTTGAGAAACTCTAAGTTGGCACTAAATGCTGTTAGTTGTCTTCCTTGGTGTTTCAGACTTCCTTTATTCACCTTTGAGAATAAATGTTGCCAAACATTCACGGTTGAGAAAGGATGGACAGTGGCATTGGAGATGGCTAGCAAGCATTCTACCACCAAATAGAAAGATCGAGGCCTGTCCTAGGACAGGAAGTGTGTGAGGTGAGAGCTTGCCCTTAGCCTCTGGAAATTTTTGGCTGGGGCCTGGGACCTGAGGGTTTCCTCACTGGGCTGGCAGAGGAATCTGTCCAGAGGGAAGTGGAGAAAGAGGAACCACCTTGGGGGCCCTGTGCACCTCCCACGTGGAGCGCAGTAGCTGTGGGGAGACCACAGTGGTTGGGGTTGCTGAAGTTGGGAAGAGGTCCAAAGATGTTCCTTATATGCTTTCAAACAGAAAGATAAAAAAGAGGAACACAAATGAGTAACTTAAAGAATGCTCTTGGGCATTCTGCAGACAGGAAGTGGTAGAGAGGAGATGTGTTCTGTCATCGACAGTGGTAGCCCTCTTCCACAGTTCTGTGGGGACTGGACCACACTACAGCCCAAGGCACACCCCGGAAGATGAAGATATATAGTGTACTGGTGATTGAACCCAAGGCCTTATACAGGCCAGACAGGTGTCCTGCCACTGAGCTACATCCTCAGGCCCTAGTGGATGCATTAAGATGTTCTTGGTCTCCCTCCAGTTGGTTCAATTTCCTCTGATGGCAATGGAAGGAAACTGCTAGACGGTCACAGATCCCTAGGGTGCACCTAGCCTTGGGGCACAAGAGATACGGAGGTTCTCAGCCAGCTCAGGCTGCTGTAACAAAATGCCACAGACTGTGTTTTAAACAGCAGCAGTGTATATCTCATTGGCTGGTGACACCCAAGGTCAAGCTGTTGACCCAAGGTCAAGTGTTTGGTGGGGGCCCATTTTTTGGACCATAAATGTGGTGGTTTGAATAAGAATGCTCCCCATAAACTCATGTGTTTGAAGGCTTAGCCCATACGGAGTCCTCCCTGTTACGAGGTATGGCTTTGTTAAAGAAAGTGTGCTACCGTGGGGCAGGCACTGAGGCTTCCTATGCTCGTTATACCCACTGTGGTCCACAGTCTCCTTCTGTTGCCTTTGCGTCCAGATGTAGAACTCTCAGCTCCTTCTCCAGAGCCAAATCTGCCTGGATGCTGCCATGTTCCCCAACATGATGATAATGGACTAAACCTTTGAAACTGTAAGCTAACTCTGATTAAATGCTGTGGTCATGGCGTCTTTTCACAATAACAAAACTCTCAGACAACAAATGTGCTTTTTGCTGTGTCCTTGGTGTAGGAGGAGCTCAGTGCTCATTCATATGCCCACCTTCTTCATGAGGAACTCACCCTCCCACTCCAGGCCCCACTGCCGCTTTGTTTGCCAGTGCAACATTCCAATTTCAAGGACTGAAAACGCCCAACCCACAGCAAAGGCACCATCTGTTGACCACGGCCGTCTCTCGGAGACTCCATCCCAGTTCCAGAAGCATTTCTGTTGGGAGGGAGAAGGGGACAGATAGATGGAAGACAGACAGGCAGCCAGACCTAATGTCAGTCTGGACCCTGGCTGAGGCCTGGATGGCAGGGCTCTGGAAATGTGTGTGTGTGTGTGTGTGTGTGTGAGAGAGAGAGAGAGAGAGAGAGAGAGAGAGAGAGAGAGAGAGAGAGAGAGAGAGAGAGAGAGAGTGCATATCAGAAAGACAGGACTTGTGGGAGATCACAGTGGTGTTCTCCCATGCCCTGAAGCTGACCATCACTATATGACCCACACCACCAGGCAGCTGTGCATACTCTGCATTTGAAGGGCCCCTCTAATCACTGTTGTGTTTGAGAGCCCTCTAGTGGACTTCTGTCACTGTGCAGAGAGAACCATCAGTGCTGGACACCGAGTCTAGGCAGCCTTGGCTTTTCCAGGAGAGCTGGGAGGCTGACTGGGCTCTAGGGATTGAGTATGGCAAGGTCAGATGTCAGCTCCTCCATGGCTAAAGCACTATTACTATTCTTAAAGGGCTCATTATGTGGTAAACACTTTATCAACAAAATGCTGATATCTTAAAACACCATGTGGGCATATTAAAAATAAAGACATGCCAACCACCCATATTTCCATTACCCAGAATTTGAACCGTTGAAGTCCATGTTCTTTATCATTAATTATAGAACTGTAAATTAAAACCCCTGGGAAATTTAACTTCACTCCAGCTTAAATAATTAACAATTGAACAGCATGGCAGGAGAGATAGCTCAGCAGTTAAGAGCATTGACTGCTCTTCCAGAGGTCCTGAGTTCAGTTCCCAGCAACCACGCTGTGGCTCACAACCATCTGTAATGGGATCTGATGCCCTCTTCTGGTCTGAAGACACCCACAGTGTACTTATATAAATAAAATGAACAGATATTAAAAAAAGAATTAAATAAACAAGCCAGGTGTGGTG
This sequence comes from Rattus rattus, assembly GCF_011064425.1. Classification (NCBI taxonomy): domain Eukaryota; kingdom Metazoa; phylum Chordata; class Mammalia; order Rodentia; family Muridae; genus Rattus; species Rattus rattus. The sequence continues at coordinate 66,417,947 of NC_046155.1, forward strand.
TCAGATTCAGGAAGCCCCAGTACCCACCGGGAGAGGAGAACTGGGGAGTTGAAGGTCACTCTCAGCTACATGGTAAGATCAAGACCAACCCGAGATGCAGGAGCTTCAGTTTCAAATCCCAGTAGATAAACTGATGAGGTGAAAACCTAGGGGCAGAGCCACGCACCCAGAGTTCTATCGGTTGGGAGGTTGAGGATGGAGGGTGGCTTGAGTCTAGGGACTGAAGAGCATTCTGGGCAACATAGCAACACTTTGTCTTAAAAAAAAAACTAACAAAAATAACTGTGAAAAAGAGAAGACGCTGTGTCCTAGTGGGTCCCTGCTGCAGGTGCTGTGAATTACAGCCCTAGTCACTAAAGGGGGAGTGCAATACGCTCAACCCCGTCGGAAAGGAGGCTTCCATTTCTTTCAAGAACAGAGTTAATCCTGTGGCCCAGCATTATAGTCCTAGGCACGTACACAAGAGAAATGAAAACACATGTACATTACCCTTACAGCAGCGTGTTAGTCCATCTTCTGTTGCTGTGAAGAGACGCCGTGACCATGGCAATTCTTACAAAGTAAAGCATCTAACTGGGGCTGGCCTACAGTCCAGAGGTTTAGTCTGTTGTCACCTTGGCGGCATGCAGACAGACAATGGTAGCTGGGAGTTCTACATCCAGATGCTAAGGCAGCAGGAAGAGAGAGACACGGGGCCTGGCTTGAGCTTCTAAACCTCAAAGCCCACCCTTAGTGACGTATTTCCTCCAACAAGGTCACACTCACTAATTCTTTCAAATAGTACCATTCCCTATTCAAATATATAAGCCGATGGGGACCATTCTTGTTCAAACCTCCACAAGCAGAATTGTCAGTAGCAGCTAAAATGGAGAAACCACTTGAATGGTTCCACCTGAACCACTTACCGCTTGAAGAGACCACTGGGTCTGTTCCTGCACTGGAATACTGTTCAGCCATGAAAACGACACATGTGTAATAGGTATGAACCCCCACTGAGGTGAGTGACCCCATTTTGTACTTAATTAACACACTCTATCCTAGGATTACATTCCCATCAGACGTCCAGGACAGGAAAATCCAGGAGACAGAGAGTACATTGTCGTAAAGCTGGGAGTGACAGCTGTGGCTGCAGATCAATAGCTTTCTTTGACAATGACTTTCTTTGATGATGTAGCTGAATAGCTATTAAGATGTGAGAATCACCAAACCACGTACTAAAGAGGCAGGCTGTGTGCAGGGTAACCATAGCATGGTAAGTGCTGGCCGCTGCTGATCTGTTTAGCTCTTTCGTTGGTTTACTTCCTTGTTTTCCTTAGTTTTCTCTTTGGCCTGCTGAGACAAGGTGTCTCTCATTCTGTAGCACAAACTAGCTTCAAATTTGTAATCCTCCTGCCTCATCCTGGAAATGGAACCTGGATACACTAAAAGAGCAATAGCCCTTTTAACCACCGAGCCGTCTTTTCAGTTCCCCTGCCCAGATAAAGCCTTTAAGAACCACATTTCAGCATTTTTCAGTGCACAGCACAATCCAGTGTTCTGTTGTTCAGTTCACATCTTGAACATGTTTATTCTTACTTTGTTTGTTTGTTTTCGGGGCTGAGGCTTGAACCCATGACCCGGCACACAGAGAATGCAACTCTTCGGCCACGTGCCCCATCCCCAGCCCTCCTCCAGCATTATCCACATCATAGAAATGGATGGAAATGCACAAGTCCAGTTTTCACTCCTCCCTGGTTTCCTTCCCCTCACCACTGCAGCCATGATCTTGAATCTTTCTTGCAGTTTGTCCTTAACGGGCATTCCCAAGGCGTCTGGGAGTCCGTGTTGCGTTTCTTCCTTTAGCCACCAGGTGATTTTTTTTCCAGGCTGCGGTGTTACTGCAGCCAATGAGCTAACCCAAGCACAGAAAGGTCAAAGCGGATTCACCCAGGGCTTCAAAGCCGCTGAGTTAAGTCCAGCCGCCCTAGCGGGATGCTGCTGTTTCCGTGATGTTTGGTTCTAAGTTCACATTTTCATTTCCTGTTTCCCTGCAAGCCTCTTTGGCTAAGCCTCAGGAATAATCTTGTTAATCTGTTTCTAAGAAAATGCCTTGTGGATGACACTAACAGTGAGTGGGGGCCCTGCAGGAATCTATGAGCCTCATTTTCCGGGAGGTGCTTTCATAGCCCCCAAAGTAATTTTACAATTCCTCCTCTCGCAGGTAAAGTATTAAAACCCCAACCCACGCGATGAGATGACCCAGATTGTTCAGAGAGAACCCAGCTGCTCCTCACCTGCTAGGCCTGCAGATGTCACTCATCCTCCACCACACCTGAGCAGTCCCTGCTCTGCCAGCCAAGGACAGCCACTGGAGAGGGCTGAGGGGCTTGGATATCCCCATCACAGTAGGAAATAGACATGACTCAGAGATAAAACATTTGCCACAAAACCAAAGATGAGTACGACAGGCTTATGGATTATTCCAGAGGTCTACTGTTAGGGTCTCTGTTTCCTCTCCTTCCCTCCTCTACTCACCCTAAAGACTGCTGCTGCACCCCAAGGCAAGCAGCTATGTGCATTGGGTCTCTCGAGTGAGCCCCAGGTATCTCAAGGCACTTGTTGTAAGCCCGGTCTCCTAAGCATAGCGGACATCACTGTCGTCTTCAGAAGCAGCTGTGACTACTCATGGTACTTCCCACAAGGAGGGGGTGGGGGAATCTCTGGACTGTCATGTGAGACCTCAGTCACCTTCCTACCCTGCTACGGGCTTATAATTCCGCACAAATCCCGGCGTCAGGAGATGCTAGAACGTATAGAGTGTGGAAAGTTGGCTGAAGAGGGGAGATACTCCATCGATACAGTCACAGGAAAGTCAGTGTCCCCGAGCTAGGGCGAGACTTAGCAGCAATGCAGCTGCCCTGGGGTTACCTACTGTGCTGCTTGGCTTTGTGTGTCAACTTGACACAAGCTGGAGTTATCACAGAGATAGGAGCCTCCCTTGAGGAAATGCCTCCATGAGATCCAGCTGTAAGGCATTTTCTCAGTTAGTGATCAAGGGTGGGAAGGCCCATTGTGGGTGGTGCCGTCCCTGAGCTGGTGGTCCTGGGTTCTATTTTGTCTTTTTGGTTTTTTTCTTTTTCTGGAGCTGAGGACTGAACCCAGGGCCTTGTGCTTACTAGGCGAGTGCTCTACTACTGAGCTAAATCCTCAATCCCGGTCCTGGGTTTCATAAGAAAGCAAGCTGAGCAAGCCAGGGGAAGCAAGCCAGTAACATCTCTCCATGGCCTCTGGATCAGCTCCTTCTTCTTGACCTGCTTTAGTTCTAGTCCTGACTTTCTTTGGTGATGAACAGCGATGTGGAAGTGTAGCTGAATAAATTTACCTTTCCTCCCCAACTTGCTTCTTGGTCATGATGTTTTGTGCAGGAATAGAAACCCCAACTAAGACACCTATACTCCTTAATTAGCCCCTCAACCGTGCTCTCTAAGTAAGGCCAATGAGCTATTGGCTCAGAAGTTGGATTTTGGTGGGGTTGCGCTCTGGTCTGTCATTGGTGCCTGTGCTGGTTAGACCTTCATCAAGGTGAACCATCTGAAAAGAGAGAGCCCCCCCTGAGAAAACGCCTCCCCCAGATGGGCCTGTGGGCAAGTCTGAGAATTAATTTTCTTGACCGATGTTGATGTGGGAGGGTCCAGCCCGCTGTGCGTGGTGCTACCTCTGGACAGATGTTCTTGGGTTGAATAATACAGCAGGCTGAGCAAGCCACAAGGGGCAAGCAAGGAAACAGCACGCCTCGGTGGCTTTTGCTTCAGCTCCTGCCTCCAGGTTCCTGCCTTGAGTTCCCGCCCTTTTCCCCTTCATGGTGGTCTGTAACTGTAGGATGAAATGAAGCCTTTCTTCCCCAAGTTGTTTTCAGTCATGGTGTTCTATCACCTAACAGCAACGCAAGCTAGGACGATACGGTATCTGGGGTGTGCGGACATTTGTTTCCTATTAACCCAGGAAAACTTTACAGAACAGGCCCTATGGGGAGTGCAAAAGTGCAGGTGACTAGCCTTAGCCTTCAACCTGAGCTTTCTCATCGTCTGATGTTAACCTGAGAATTACTGGAAGTCTATTCATCCTAGTGGGAATTAACAGGCTTTAAGGGACTGTTGGAGTCCCTTGCAAAGAGAGATTTGAGAATTGTGACTGTCCGTACTCGGCTGATGTTGCCAAGGGCCATGGGCCCCAGCTCCTCTGGCTTCAGTTTACTTATTTGCAAACTAAAAGACTGCTGTTATAGGCTAATACACAGCACCCTCAGGCAGCCAAGGCCCATGGTGCTTTGCTGAAGCCAGCCTTGTTCAGCCGTGTGTGCTTTGCCAATAGCTGCTTCCAGGTGCCGGAGGAGCAGATGGGAAGGAAGGTCTGGTTGTGAGAGATCAGATAGATGGTCCAAGAGTGCCTGGGAGATGCTCAGGAATACTGCCTCCTAGTGGTCACTTCAGGAACTGAGGTCTGGCGAGTGAACCCAGCATTCGTTTATGGAAATACAATGTGCTTGGGCTGTAGTTTGAGACCCGGAATAGTGCCAAACACCCTGTGATAACTCTGATTCATCCCATGTGGCCTGCAGCACTCTTGCATAGAACCAGGGTCAGCCTGTTCTACGCCTCCCACTCCTCCCACCTATATTAATTGCTTGAACACAAGCTCTGCAGCACCACAACCGTCCATCTGATCACCAAGACAGCTGCGCAGCTGCGTACCAACTGGATAGCTGGACACACTGGAGAGAGGAGATAATTCGATTCCATCTTGCTATTGGAGCAATGTGCAATTTAAAACGCATGAGCTGCTTATCCCTGTAATTTTTCCATTCTGTATTGACAGGGCACAAATGAAAAGGGGTACGCGAGTGTTTGGAAGCTAGCCCACCGTGAATAAGGTGGGAGCGCTGGGCTCTCATCTCTTAGACGCTGTTCTCATCGTTAGTCTGCGTAGTTGTTTCTATTAGAATTGATTTCGAAATGTAGACACTAGGTGGGTGACTTTCTGTGTGGATATCACTGCGCAGACAGGCTAGGAGCTCCACTTTGGGGGTTTGCTGCGAACTTGCCCATTGATTTTGGCAGATGAGGACACCACTGGAGAATCCGCAGGGCCTCCCACAGTTTGCCTAGGAACTTGTCCCTACCAAGAGGTAAAAGTGTGTTTTCAGAAGTGACCACTAGAGGGCAACAGAGGCCGTTAAATGTTTTGCGGCAGATTGCACAGAGCTGGGGGTGGGGCGGCGGGAGGGGGGCGGGCGGTTGGAGAACCCAGGGTCATCTCTGCTTAAGGGTGTGATCTTCTGTGGTTTGGAGGTGCACTTCTTCAAGCAGCTTTGCCCATGGGGTGTCCTACATTCTCACAGTCACCCTAACACGCGCATGTCAGAAATCACCATGTTAAAGGAGCTCTAGCTCCATTCATTTGTGGTTTTTACATGTACTTGTGCGTGCGGGCCCCTCTGTTGATGGTGGCCCCCATAGTCATGTATTTTTGCTTAAATCCTTTTTTAAAAAGTCAAAGTCGGTATGTTTTCGTGGCTCCCCAGTGTAGCAATCCCTCTGCCTTACCTATCTATCTCCCCATGCTACCCTGGGGACTAGGTTAGCTCTCACGAAGCTCTCTAGGGACTCCTTCACTGTGTGTGCTGGGCATTCTGCCTGCAACTGCCAGGCATACACATCCCCACCGTGCAGTCAAGCTAGGCGCTCCTGGGGCCAGAGCCTTTTTACAGAGCATAGTGTATGCATTAAAGACTTTGCTTTCTGTGAAGCCACGTCACCTCAGACTGGGGCACCCTCTTCTGTGAGGCTTAAAGACTCCCTTTGAGTCAGCTGTTCCTGAGGTCTGTGGACTTGGCTTCACAGCCCTGGGTTGTCCTCTGCTGTATGCCTTGATCAATGCTCGATCAGCCTCTGTTGATGGCTCACTCTGCTGTTGGTCCCCGTCCCATCACTTCATCCCAGTAGGGCATCCACCTTTCTCCCCGAATGAGGAGAAATGGGGGAGGGGCGGGGTCTCTTCTCTACTTCACTGTGGTGTATCTTCTGCCAGACACGGCTTCCTTCCTGCTTTATGCAGGATCCTGGACATCTTCAAAGAGACTGACATCATCCCTTCTGCTGGGCTGATTCCTAATTGTGAGAGAAAACCGTACCAGGATCTTCTTAAGGTCTGGTAAGAAAAGTTTTAGAAGGATAAGCCACTCCTCTCTCTCATGTCAGCTGGGCCCAATCACTTGACATCCCCTCCTTTTCTGAAGCCCCTCCCTCACTGACCCCTTTACACCACCTAAGGCAGATTCCAGGCTCTCTTGTCAATTCTCTAATTCACCTCCCACAACTGCTTCTCCCTTCCTGGGAGCATGGTGGCAGAGGTCTGACCCTGCTGCTCCGAGGCCCCCAGGATCATTGTCACTGTGTCACATGCTGACTGTGTCTGTCAGACTTCCGACTTCCCAGCCCAGCCTCTCTCCCTGTGGTCTTGAGTCCTTCCCTTTCTATTCCAACACTACTCCTCCGTTTAGGGCTCCTTTGCTCACCTTCCTGTCCTGCCTCTCCCACTTACCCAGGCTTCCTTTCGTCCTGCAGCTCGTGGGTGCTGTGACAGTGGCCATCTCTGTTGCCTTTCACAGTTGCCCAACCCCTAGCCGGCCCACCAAACTCAAGCTTAGCTCCCAGAAAACTGGCCCCCTGGCCAAGGCCTTACCTGCGCCATCTGGATAGAGAAGGGACAGGAAGTGGTTTCCACTCAGTGACACTTCACAGACTGCATTGTAAGACATCCTGTGCTCTGAATGCTTGGCAGTGACCTTCTGCTGGGTTTGGGATGTTCCCTTAGTTCATCTTAGATTAAGACAATCATAAATACCCTCTGCATCTGTCCCAGTCAGGGCTTGTGTTCCTGCACACAACACCATGACCAAGAAGCAAGTTGGGGAGGAAAGGGTTTATTCAGCTTACACTTCCACATTGCTGTTCATCACCAAAGGAAGTCAGGACTGGAACTCAAGCAGGTCAGGAAGCAGGAGCTGATGCAGAGGCCATGGAGGGGTGCTGCTCACTGGCTTGCTTCCCCTGGCTTGCTCAGCCTGCTTTCTTATAGAAGCCAGGACTATGGGCCCAGGGATGGCACCCCCCACAATGGGTTGGGTCCTTCCCCCTTGATCACTAATTGAGGAAATGTCTTACAGCTGGGTTCATGGAAGCATTTCCTCCAGGGAGGCTCCTTTCTCTGTGATAACTCCAGCTTGTGTCAAGTTGACACACAGAACCAGCCAGTACAGCATCCTTTGCGATGAGCAATCCCAGTGGCCCCAAGAGGTCTGCCACCTCACCTGACGCGCTTGCCAAGAAGCCCTCTGTGCACAGGCCTTTGGAGGCTCTTCGAGCGGCAGCTGCCAAGCTTGCCCGCTGGCTGCTCCAGCTATCTGGATGGGTGGATTCTCCTCTCTCCCTGTGTTTAGAGTTCCCAGCCAGAGCTCCCCTGCCCCCAAGGCAGCTGCTTCTAAATTGAGATGTAAAAGTTAATTGTTTTATTGGGCTAAAAAGAAAAGAGCAGCGGCAGCAGGCCGCGGGAAGGGCTGAGAGCTGTTGTTCGCTAATTTATTTTAAATCCAGTTTTAATTTGGTATTGGCTGTCCTGTCCCAGGCTCTGGGGGGACATCCGCCCAGGCTCCTGGAGGCTGTTGGGTTAGAGGCAGCAGGCTCCTCTGGTTTGAAACTAATTTGTCTTTGAAAGGCAACACTCAGCAGGACACCCAAGAAGTTTCTAGAGCAAACGGTTTTGAAGGACCGGTCTTTCCAGCTCTGAATGGACGGTTGCTGGGGTGAGGGCAGGTGGACTGTCTTACCTTCCTGTGGTGGAGACCATTCCCATTTCTCACAACCAGCTTCCTTCCAGGACCTGGGGTAGGATCTCCCGGGTTCCCTCTCACTCTTTGATGGGATTATGGTGTTCTCGGGTACACCCCATCCTTTGATGGGATTAAGACATTTTGGAAAGGCTTCATCTCCTCTAATGGGCCCCAACCTTCTCAGCCTTTGACAGACATTCCTGTCGCTGCTCCAGGGGCAAACACCTTCTCGGGATAATCTTCCTAGGGCCTCTGCTCCACTTCTTCTCAGGGAGGATGTCCACAGGTTTCTAGCTCTTGGCTTGATTGGTGCTGTCTCCAGCAAGAGTCTGGGGGAGGTGGTGGTGGGGTCCACTTATTTTTGTCATTGGTCTTCCTCCTAGTTGCTAATTATACATTCAGATCTGATTAATGTAAAGTAGCACGTCACCAGAGGCCTTAGGGTAAAGCCTTGGATTTGGAGCCCCACAAAGTGAGACTCATCCATGCACCCCAATACACTGAAGAAACGAATGGGGAAAAGAGAGCAGATACTCACTGTAGCCATATTGGGAAGGGCGGCAGATAGAGGGCCCAGTGACCTCAGGCTTATCTTAAGGTACTAATGCAAGTCTAGGGCTCAGATAAAGAAATAATCAGAGCTGGGGGGGGGGTGGCAGGGACAGGGGACATGCTTTATTGAGTTGTACAGGTCAAGGTGTGGGCTGTTCGATCACACTGTCTTTGTTGTGATGCAGTAACAGGACCAGAAATCCTAAAGGACTTGTGGCTTGGAGGTCGTGCATAGCTGTGTTCTTTCCTCTTGGGAGAATCGGTTGTGTGAGATCTGCACCCTCCCATCCTGACCCCTGGAATCTAAGGTGGCCTCAGGTTCAGGGCAATAACTTATTTCCTTGCCTTCAGCCTTGAAAAAGGATGAGGCTGGTCAGGATAGACTTCTGTGCTCTGAAATCTCAGAGGCAGCAGATCTGAGCCCAGTGTGGAAAGCCCACTGCAGATTGATACACAGGGAAAATACGTTGTGTTTGATGGGGTGGGTGGGGGCCGGATGGGATGGTGTTGTCCATCTCAAGGGTTGTTCAGCTTGATCTGGCCAAGCCACTACTCCCCTGCTTCTAGTGAGATCCTAGGCTTGAGGTGCACAGAGTATTGGGTCGGGGCAGGCTCAGCCTTGTCCCAGCCACCTAGGATCCTTTGCCCCCATTCTCTACCTTCAAGGATTCCCCCAGGGCCAGTAGTTTCTCCATAAGTAAAAGGCTGTGGGAAGAGAGTATGGCTTCACATCTCCCAGGATCAGTTTACCAATAAACAGACTCCACAGGGACCCAATGCTAATCTCTTTCTGGGGGTTCCTCAAGCAGAAGCCAGCAGATTAGAAGATTTCCCCAGCAGCCAGGAAACCCATTCCCCTTCCCTGCCTATGGCTGCCAGCCCAGGCTGAGAGCTGAACTGTCACTGTGAATAAGGAAGGAAGCACTCCAGGGAACAGCAAAGCCATCTGCACAGCTCAAGCTCCTGTCTGTGCATGAGACACAGTCAGATAAGGGGCGGGTCTCTGGGCACCTAGGCTGCTCCTTCTCTCTGAACCAGGGGGTTGAGCGGGGATGCGCATTCCTCTTTCAACCCGGGCATATCCTGGCTTGTTTCGAGTTGGCTGGGAGTGAGGTTTGCCTTCTATAGGGCAGCACGTTCAGGTTTTAAGATTTTCTTAAGGGACTGGAGAGATACCTCAGAGGTTAAGAGCACTGCTCTTCCAGTGGTCCTGAGTTCAAATCCTAGCAACCACACGGTGGCTCATAAGCATCTGTAATGAGATCTGGTGCCCTCTTCTGGTGAGTAGGCATGCTTACATGTAGGCAAAGCACTATTCACAGTAAATAAATACGTCTTAAAAAAAACAAAAACAAAAACAGTTTTTTAAAGCTGGGTATAGGCAGGTGTAGGTGACTAAGTCTGCCCTCTGGTGGGTTGATGCTCAGGGACCAACAGTGTGCCTACAAGAAAAGCACAGGCTTGAAATCGGGGGCATTTGACCAAGGATGTTATTCCCACCTGCAGACTGTCCTATGCTGGGAATCTGGGAATGAGGGCTTTGAGGCAGAGAAGGAAGGCTTTGTTGGCTGTGTAGACAAGGCACTCAGAGAGTGTGTGAGCTCATGTCTTGCTGGGGTTCCCACTTGCCAGGGCTGTGATCCCAAGTAGGTTCATTCTGTCCCGTCTAGCACCCCTGTCATCTCTCTTGTCTGATTAGAGCCACTGGCCACTGCATAAATGCCACGCTGCTGTGTGACACGGGGGGGGGGGTGCCTCATTGGACACTCAGATTGAAATCAGTCCTTGGTATGGCCATGCTAGAAGACCTTGTGGGAACACTTAGGCCACAGGGACAGAACTCTACAATGGTACTGAGTTCTGCACACAGGACTGTGTGTGTTGCGCCCACCTCGTCTGGCAAGGAAGACGCAACACCATCGGATCCTTGTCAACAGCCTTTATTGCAGGACACCTTCATTGCTGATACGGGGACCTCGAGCAGCAAAAGCGCTCGCCTTATATACACAACAGTATGCTAATAATCCTTCAGGGATTGGCGGGGCACGGGTCACCCCACTATCACCCCACTGTCACCCCACTATCACCCCACTACTTGTCCTCCAGGGATTGGCGGAGAATGAATTACCTCACTAGCATGGTACCGCCCCTCATTAGCATATTACTGGCCAACTGACACCAGGTGCAAAAACTGCGCATGCGCAGTACCGTTGTTCACCACTGGAGGGCGCCCTACATGTGTGAATTTTTGCACAAAGGGTTTACTGCCCTGAGAGAGAAAGAGTGTCGTCATGAATGTCTGTCTGTCTGTCCAGTGTCTGGGTTTTCTCTGTATACATTCTTGTGGTGTGTGTGTGTGTGTGTGTGTGTGTGTGTGTGTGTGTGTGTGTGTGTGTGTGTGTGTGTGTGACCTGAAGCATTACAAGGCTCTCAGCAAAGGTTGCCTGACTTTGTTCTTCCCCAACTTCTAGAACCCTCGGGCAAACAGGTCTGTCTTACTGGTGACCCATTTCATGCTTTCTATTACAGTAAGAGTAGAAACAAAAGCAAGTACCCAGGGGGTGTCGGCACCTGGGCACTTTGAGTATGCGTTTCATCCTCACAGTAACTGTGCACAAGAGGTGCCGTCATTACCCACACTTCTACCTGGGCACACCGAGGTCTGAAGAGGTACTCAGTTCTCACAAGGCTTCACAGCCACCTAGGGATGAAAGAGAAAGGTGGAAATGAAGCGGCTTGGAGAGGACTCTGTGAGTCAGGGCAACCCTTCAGAGAAGGATGTGGGCAGATAAACCTGAAGGACCTCAGAGGTCATATTTGAATTTACCCACTGTGTACCATTCACTCTTCCCTTTTGCCTTCTCAAGGGTTCATGCTTAGCTCTTGTCCACTGCACAGACTACAGGATTTGTTCCCCATTCTCAACTGACCTTCTTGGTTTGAGAGCCACTGGCCTTTGCTGGTGCCAGTCCCATGGGGTCTGAGCTTTGCCTTTTGCAAAGTGCATGCCAGCGAATGCAGTGCTCTCTGATCTCTTCTGAGGGCAGTTCGCCTGGACATGGTCAACCAGTGGGTCAGCTGACCTGGAACTCAGATCTGTTTCCCCAGAAGACGGAGTCTTCGATCCGTGGAATAACAAGGTACCTGTGAGACCTTTCAAAGCGGGGAGGACAATTTTTACCTAGAGACTATGCTGGCTCCAGCCATGTGTTTTTGCAGCCTACAGTTGCATGAGCCCTGAGAAGTGTGCCCACCCCTTGTGACCAAGCATGACCCACAGGTTTAGCAAAGGGTATGCTTATTGCAGAATGTGCAGTGGAATCCCACCTTCAGCCTGTGATTGGCTGAAATGTCATTCTCTGTGGCCCTCTGATGCTTATGTGATGTTCTTTCTCCAAACCGCTTCTCTGAGTCCCTTGTTTTCTTGCAACAGATACCAAAGGAAGGAGGTTTTAATAGCTGGTGTCATGCTCATCTTTGCTTCCCATTGCCTTCCACCCCTAGGATCCGTCCCACAAGCTGTATAAACCTTACCCTCCCGATCTGGGCTCCCCCATGCTGCAAGGCTGACACCAATGTGTTTAAGGGTGTTGCTGGAGAGCTGGGCAGTGGTTTAGTCAGTCAGGTGCTTGCTGTGCAGATGTGACAACCAGAGTTCCTTCCATCTCCACTATCCATGTTAAAAAGACGGACATGGGGACACATATACGCAAATCCAACACCAGCAAGGTGGATCCTGGTGGGTCACTGGGTTCCCTGGTGAGCCAGGCTAGTCAGGGGGGAGCTCTAGGCCAATGAGAAGCCCTATTTTGAAATTCAAGGTGGATGGACTCTTCATTCCCCAGCTCAGATTGAGTTCTGACCTCTCCAGAGGTCCTGCACACACACACACACACACACACACACACACACACACACACACACTGCAAAGACACACATGTATGCACACACATACCTGCGCACTCACAAACTACACACACCTATATATGCACACACAAAGACACTTGTTGGCAACAGGTCTGCCATCTACCAAAGCAATCCGCCTGGCAATGCCTTCCTTTACCTCCAGACTTTAGGAAAACTCCTTCTCCAGAGAATCCTTCAGGAGCAACCTTAGTGACACATAAGGGTACGAAACAATCTCAACTTAGTCTGTGGAATGGCTTCTTCCGGGACCTGATGAACAGCTGCACTTCAGAGACAGATGGCTGCAGAAGGCTGGGGTTCCCTCCCACATCCCTATCGACCTGCGCTAGTTGATTTACCTGGCTGCTTGGTGAAAGGCCACACTGTCAGACCTTAAATCAGCTTGACAGTGACACCTGCAAGCCCCCCTCATCTGTCTTCATCTGTCATTGGTGAGCCCGGGGAACAGGCCCTTGCTCCTGCTGGCCCCCCACTGGGTGGGTGCTTCTCGGAAGCTGCCACACAGTTCTGTGATGCTCACTCCTCACGCTGTTCCCTGGCTGACAAGAAACAAGCTTATCTTTGTTGTGTGGGTTGTTGCCTGGGTGGGACAGAAACTGCTGTTGGCCTTAAAATCTCTCCTCCCTCACTTCTAATCTTTCGGGAGAGGGGGGTAAACTGCCATTCCTGTTACAAAGTAAAAGACAGGGACATTTGAAAGGTGAGAGATTATCACAACTAATTTGTTTGAAGAGGGAAGAATAAGAAGCAAACCGTTTATTGCTCTCTGTCTCTGTGTCTGTCTCTATCTCCCTGTTTCTGTTTGTATTTGTCTCTCTTCATCTGTGTGTGTGTGTGTGTGTGTGTGTGTGTGTGTGTGTGTGTGTGTGTGTAGGTCAAAAGTTGATACTGAACGTCTTCCTTAGTCATTTCTCCACATTAGTTTTCTGAGACAGGGTCTCTCACTGAACCTAGAGCTCACTGACTGACTAAACTCTCACCAACAAGCCTGGACACAGCTGCCTCTGCTTCTCCAGCCGTAGGATTCAGATGTGCTTTATTTATTATTATTATTATTATTATTATTATTATTATTATTACCTGGGTGCTGGGTTATCATACTTTCAAAACAAGCACATTACTGCTGGAACCATCTCTCCAGCTCCAAGAAGCAAACACTTCAAACTTCACGTTCTCCAGAACAATAATCTCCATTTTCTGAAGCATTGCATTAGTAAAAGTTCTTAGCACAGACCCTGTCCTAGGCATTCTCCTTTCCCAGGGGAAGTACCTTGGGGACAAGGGCAAAAGGCCGTCATGAAAGTGTGTCTTTATTCAGGGAGATGGGATCATATCTTTAGGGTTAGAAAATGAATGCAAATACTTTGAAGATAACAGTTCATGAGCTGAGCGATGCTTTAAAACAGACCCGAAGGCAGTGTCCTTCATATGAACTGTTCTCAGAGAGGATGCTGGGATAGCTAAGGAGAGGGGAAGAGCATGCGAAGGTCTCAGGGGAGGCGCTGGTACGGTGCAGGTCCAATGGGTCTGGTTTCTTGCTGCTCATCCTATGAGACGTGGACTGGGCTGACCCCTTGGAGCTGTATTTTCCAACCAGAGGCCAGAACAGCTCTGCCAAGAGACTTACCCCTCAGGACACCAGTCCATTTCCCTTTGCAGTGAGGTTACACACCCTTCTTTAGGAACCCCATTCTGCCCCTCCCTAAAGTGACAGTGACCTCACTGCCCTAGAGGCACACTCAAGTGCACACTACCAAAGGGGTTTCCTGGGATGCCTGCCTCCGGCATCTGCCCTCTAAGAAGAGAGACTGGTGAAGGAAGAAGCCGAAGGGGCGTTTTGGCAAGTGTCCAAGGACAGCTCAGCCTGCCATTTCAACAGGATAACTTCATCAGCAGTCTCCAGCACAGCTTTGAGGATTTGAAAAGCTTGTTAACAAAGGGAGAGAAGGAGAAAGGGAGGGGCGGGTGAAGGCCTTTCCTGTTGTATCACTTCAAACAGAAAAACAGCATTCAGCAGGCGTGGTGGTACACAACTACAATACCAGCATACAGAAGGTGGAGGCAGGAGGACCGCTAATTTGAAGCATGTTTCGGCTATGTAGTAAAGCTCTTATCTCAAAACAGTAAACAAAACAAAAGCAAGGGCTGAGAAGATGACTCAGTAAAGGGTTTTCTGGGCAAGCCCAGGAACTTGGCTTGATCCCAGGACCCAAACACAAAAGTCAGGAGTAGTGGCCATTGCTTTTAACCTAGTGCTGGGGAGTTGGAGTGGATCCTGGGACTCACTCGCTCACCAGTCTAGCCTACTTATCGAGCTTCAGGCCAGTGAGGGACCGTGTCTCATTAAAAAGGTGAACAGCTAAAAAAATGACACCTGAGCTTGTCTGTGGCCTGGACATGCCTGCCCAAACATGTGCGTGTGTCTGTGTGCACACACACACACACACACACACACACACACACACACACACACACACACACACACACACCGGGGTAGTCCTATAAACATCCAGACACACTTAGAGAAGGAAAACAAGTCTTCAAATCAAGTCAGTCCAGCAGTGTGGTCACTACTCACCCCGAGTACCCCCTTACAGCCTGCAGAGCCCAGAGAGACTGAGCTTCTCCAAACGTTCTAACATCAGAGCAAATTAAATCATTACCTTAGCTGTGTTCAAAATACCCTTGTCACTTCTCCAAGGGAAATGACAGCTCTCTATTCATTTTTTTCTGAGTTCTTTCAGACATGAGTGTGAGAGAGGGGCCCTCAATAAGGAGACACATCACCAGATGCACAGGCATGGGGTTTGTGACTTTCTTTGTGCTGAGAGCTTGGGCATCCTGTGACACCACGTCAGAGACATACGGCTGCAAGGAAAAAATAGGCTAAATTAGTAAAAGGACAAATTTTGTCATCTGCCAAATGATATTTCATTTTATAGCATGATCATACCTCCTGAGTTTCAGTGTCTCGCCCAAGAAAAGGCTTCAAAAAACAGACAAGACAGTATGGACTTGGTGTTCCTGTTTTTGTTCTGCACACGAGAGCAGAAGGCAGTCATCCTCCTTGACTCCTGCCAATTTTTAAGGATCCTGGATGTCTCCAGAGTCCTATTTGGCATCACCCAAAAGAGCTTAGCTTGTGGTTTCTACTGAGAACTTAGCTGTGAGTGATCCGATGCTATGATGCGTGTGTGTGTGTGTGTGTGTGTGTGTGTGCATGTGTGTGTGCTTGTGTAGATGTGTGACCCTGTAGCGTCTTCACTAATAAAGCCACTGCAATGAGAGACTGCTTTGCCAGATCTGTCAGCCGCCTGACAATCACCTTTGTAACCAATGACAGCCATGTGTGTAAGGTTTACAGAGGTTCCACATGGTGGCCAGGGAAGCTGGCTGGAAATTGAAGGTTTCGTTGGGCAAAAGTCTAGAAGTAGCTTTCTAACTGGGTTCTCGGCCTTGATATCTGAGGACAGATCACTGTGTTGTGGGGCTATCTCAAGCACACCATCTTCAGATCATTCTCTGTCATGGGGCTATCTCACGCACAGTATGTGCATGCATGACCCCTGTTCACTCATCCCCTACACACTGCTTCCTTCTCTAGTGGTGATGACATTGCCAAGTGACTGAGGTGAGCTGACCCTGAGTGAGGTCCATGGGTGTAGCTGTAGCATTTGTGTGTGTGTGTGTGTGTGTGTGTGTGTGTGTGTGTGTGTGTGTGTGTACATGCACCCACATGTGTTGCTGGCGATGTGGGATCAGATTTAAATGTTCACTGGTATCCCACCTCTCCTAAGATGAGGTGGTTCTTCACAATGAAGTCTTTTTTTGTCTTATAACAACCTTAGGAAGATTCATCTCATTCCTCTTGAAGCTACAAGACTCACCTTGCCTGCACGGCTGCACCTTCTGCCTCTGAAGCCCCTCCCCCACTTGAACTGCCTAGGGCAGCTCTGACAATGGTGATGGGCATTGATGGGAGAAGACACATGAGCCCTGGGGTTCAGAGGGACATTCCCAGGACCCCGGGTCTCCACCTGGGGCCCTGGGACAGGCTCATCTGCTCATTTCTGTAGCTTCACTTTCCTGATTGTTGAAGAATGCCCCTGGGGACACTGGCTTCTTCCTGTGCATTCTCTGGAAATGGAGTGCCTCCTACATTCCTAAGGGAAGGGGACAGCCTGGTCCTAATTATAGACCTCCAAGGGGGCCCACAGCAGGTTTCTTTTGAGTCAGAGGTGGGGGCCCTAGGGGCTCCAGGCTCTAAGAGATGCATATGCTCACAGGCCGTGCATCCTGGACCCTGCAGCAGTCACCATAGCTACTCTCCAGACGCTGTCCTAGAAGTTAGAATCAAGTCAGTGTCCCACTCAGTGTCTCAGCTCTCCACAGACTGGATGGGAAGCCTAGCTTGTCTCTCTTCCAACTGTCCATTCCCTGCTGGCCAGTGGTCCTGACCCCCTTGGTCTCCAGTCTTTGCATGGCCTGGAGACCTGAGCAGGCTTATTTACCTCAAGGAGGGCATCTCAGAGGGTAAAAATGCCATGGCATCTCCCTACCCAGGGGCTGGCCCTTCCCTCCCACAAATTCAGAAATCAGAACCATCTATGGTTAAAGAAAGAGGACACTGAAGGAAACAAGATGGGTCATCAGCTAAAGTCACTTGCCACCAAGTCCAAGGACCTAAGTTCAAGCCTCAGGACTCACATTCTGTACAGAGAGAGAATAGGCTGAGTTTTTCTCTGACACATACACACACACACAGACAGACAGCAGACAGACAGACAGACAAACACACACACACACAGAGACAGACAGACAGGCAGGCAGGCAGACATACACACAGACAGACAGCACACACACACACACAGAGACAGACAGACAGGCAGGCAGACATACACACAGACAGACAGCACACACACACACACACACACACAGAGACAGACAGGTAGACATACACACAGGCAGACAGACAGACAGACAGCACACACACGCACACACACACACACACCAGCACATAAAATAAATAAGTGTAATACATTTTCAAAGAGGCATAGGGGAGTCCTGAGCAGTTGCAAACAGCATCTGCTCCCTGAAGTGAGACCTACCTTTGAGAGCCAGTGTCACAGACCCAGTAGGGACTCAGGCTGATGATGTACAGCTGGGGGTGGGGCATGGGAGGAAGTGAGCTGGCAGGCTCAGATAGATCTCAGGCATTCTCATCGATCCATCCCCTTCCTGCCACAATTCATGTACCGTCTGCTCCGCTCCAGGTGCTGGACTCAAAGCGCAAGGGAGAAGACCCTTCTCTCTGGGAGTTTGAGGTTGAGTGGAGCAGGTGGATAGACCAGAAGCACCCCTGAGGTCCTATGTGACCCCTGGGGAGGTGGAAACATGTCTTCTTTCCTCTAAGGAATCTTCCTGAGGGTAGACACCCCAGTGAGGGACAAGTAGAAGAAGAAGGAATTGAGGTATCAGGTTGGGAGAAGGAGGAATAAATGGCCAGAGAAGAGATTAGCCACGGGTTGGCAGATGGTGACTTGACCTTTGACCCCTGGCGAAGTTAGCCTGGTCCTCCACAGGACAGCAGAGCAGAGCTCAGTGAGCTAGGCAAAGGGAATCAAGAGAGCTGTTCTCATGGAGAGGTCCTGTAGGCTCTGCCATCTCACTATAGGGTTAGAATGGCTGCCGAGAGTCCCAAGGCTCATGGCCTGAGCAATGGTCATGACAAGGATCGAGAGAACGCAAAAGCTTCCATGGAACATTCCTCTCTGCTGCCTGAGCCCATGCCTGTGGTTATTGCTGCCTGAGATTGTTCAGGGTAGAGAGGACAGTAGAAACATGGCAACCCCAAGCAGGAGCAGCAGCAGCATGGCAGGTTCTGGTCTAGGATCCAGGAAGAACATGTAAGACAACACAAATACAAATCCTGGTGTTCTGTTCAAAGTGAGCTGGGAACAAAAGACAAACAGGACACCTTCCTGTTAAAGCCACTCTTCTGTTTGAGGCTGATGTGTCCCTGGATGTCTGGCAGTTTATGGGGCCCTCCACCCTGAATGCTGGCTGGCAGGTCCTAGGAAGCCTCTAGTGGAGTCTACCCACAGCAGAGGATCTTGGGACGATGGACAGCTCTGCCCCACACTAACTACAAAGGGCAGGTGAGTGGGTCCCCCTTGATCCAGCCTCTGCTCTCAGGGAGGGGATTGATGTCATGGGAGCCTTCCCTTCCTGGAGACGTTGGTCTAGAATCTAAATGTCCTTAGGGTCCTACCTGTGTGTCCAAGTGGACAGAGTCTACATGATAGGCCAGTGTCACACTGTCAACGATGCTGCCACGTTTGAGGACTACAGAGTTATTTCTTAAGTTATTCTTCTCAGAACTACATCAAGTTAAATAAAATAAAATGGCTTTCCTCCCAGCCAGACAGGCAACATTATGAGTGGAAAAAGAAATATTCTACTGGTTTATTTTTAAAGAAAAATTACCCATGGCTTTAACTGACTCCGTAAAAGTTGTTAAGTCCATATCCAATCGCTCAATAAACATTAGTGGTAGTCGTTATTGTGGCCACAGACTTCTCTTTCCCCATTTTGCGTGGTTTTGGTTTCGGTTACCCAGGATCCACAGCAGTGTGAAAATGTAAATGGGAAATTCCAACATTAAGCAATTTATAAGTTCTACATTGCACAGCATTCTGAGTGGTGTAGGGACTGCTTAGGTATTCTGCTCTGTCTCCCCTGGATGTGTCACTGATGTCCAGAGTGTCTACCTTGTATATGCTGCCTGCCTGCCAGTCACTCACTGGAGTTGTCACACCAGCTGTCAGGGTGTTCTGTTCAGTGCTGTGTTCAGGTGACCCTTACTGTTAGTTAGTAATGGCTCCAAAGCCCAAGACCTGTTGATGCTGGCTGTTCTACTTCAGTATATTGTTATAATTTTATCATTGTTATTACCGTGAATCTCTTATTGTGCCTAATTTACACATTAAACCTTATTATAGGGATATGTAGACCATAATTCTATAGGATTTGGTACTATCTGTATCTCTCTGCATCTACTAGGAGTCTTTGAGCATATGCTTTATGGATAATACGAAACTGCTATGTTCTTATTCTTATGGTGATGGCTGAACATGAAGCATCTCTCATAGGCTCACATGCTGAGGACTTGCTCCACAGCTTGTAGCGCTGCTTGGGAAGTTTATGGAAGGAAGCCTTAAGAGGTGGGATTAGAGGAAGTAAGTCTTTTTGCGATACTGCCTGAAAAAAAAGGTGTTCTCTCTCTCTCTCTCTCTCTCTCTCTCTCTCTCTCTCTCTCTCTCTCTCTCTCTCTCTCCTTCTCTCTCCAGTGCTCTCTGCTTCTCCTGCTTCTCTCTCCCCTCCCCTCTCCTCTCCCTCTCTCTACCCCCGCCCCTGCTTCCTGACCTCCGTAGAGCGAGCAGCTTTTGTACACATTCAAGTCAGCATGGTGTTGTGCCTCAGCTCAGGGCCAAAGCAATAGATCAGGCTGCCATGGACTGAAGCTCTGAAAGTAACCAGAATACAGCTTTCCTCTGTTTAAGTCATTGTGATTTGCATGACACGGCCTCCATAGTCTCAGGCATTGAATGTCCAGTCTCTGGTTGGTAGTCCAGCTTGGAAAGGCTCAGGAGGTGTGGCTTTGTTGGAGGAAGTGTGACACTGGAAGGGACTTTGAGAGTTTAGAGGTTTAGTATACCTTTTCTAGTCGCTCTCTTTCCAGCTCGTGGTTCACAATTTGAACTCTCAGCTGCTGCTCTAACCACCATGCTTGCTGCCCACCGCCTGCCCACCGCCTGCTGCCTCCATGCCTGCTTTTCCATCACTGACTTTAACTCTCTGGAATCATAACCCCAACCAAGCTCTTTCTTCTATAAGTCGCCACAATCAAAACTAACTAATACAGTTGTTTTCTCGTTCGTTTTTTCAGGTTGGTTTGTTGTAACAATGAGAAGATTTCTCATACAGCTACCATTTCTTTTGCTATTTTTTAAAACATTACTGTTCGCCAGAATATAGTTTGATAAACCTTGGCTTTCTCTTTTTGCCTCTAATACAAACTGGTTATTTAAAATATTTTAAGTGTAAGGTCCATCTGAAGCGTAATGGCAGTTGCTTCCAAAACACCCAGGATTTGAGTAAACACCTTAGGCTATCTCAATTTTACTGAGATTATTATTAAAATCAATTTATAGTTTAAGCACATTAGGTTAGACCACAAAAGGCCTTATGGTCAGAGAGCTCAACTCAGCCACAACTGGTCCACCACCAATGGACACTTTGCCCTGACAGTGCCCTTGGAAAAGGAAACACACATATCAGTTCATCCTTTGTAGGAACCCAGGCCTGACCTCTGCTCTCAAGACATTTGCTATTCACCTCACCTCAAGTCTCACCCCTCACCTGCTCTCCCACCTCAGCCCGAGAACTGCTGCTTCTCCATCTAGCAGCATGGGGAAGCTTCAAGACATGGAGAAAGTGAAGCCATATCTCCTTTCAATGCAGAACAGTCTTGGTTTCTTTCCTTCATCCCCTCCCTTCCTCCCTTCCCTCCTCCTTTATTTTTTTAAGTCAAGATCTCATGTAGCTCAGGCTGGCCTCCAACTCCTCACGATCCTCCTACCTCAGGTTCTTGAGTGGCAGGTACTCCTGATGTCATCAGGTTGCATGCACCCCAGGACAGCTATGAACATGGTTCAACACCAAATTGTAAACTATGTAAAACACAAGGAGGTCTTCTCTGTGATTCTTAAAACCTCAATCATGTGCTTTGAGGAGTGAACGTTGTAAATGGCAGTGCTGTGTTGCAATGTTAAAAGCTAGGGCACTCCTTGCTCTGGATCCAGTCATGATGAGTACAGGCTGGATCACCCCAAATATCTACTACAGTCAGAGGGACGAATGGTAATATAAGTATAGCCACACCTGGCCGTTCTACGATGGGTTGTGAGGGTCCTTTCCATTCATGTTGTGGGGGCTGAGGAAATGTTATTCCAAAGCCAATCTCACAAGCAAAGAAGTTCTCAGACCTTCTGCATCATTTCCCTTCACCCTTTGTCTCTTCCATGCAGACCATAGAAATGAGGTCCTCCAAAGGCAGCCGCCATTCTGACAACACTGCTCCAGTGTCCCCTCCCTTCCAGGGAGGAGTGGCACAAGGAACTGTTTCTCCTTCTCATGTTCTGACTGTGATTTGCCATACTTTCCTAAGGTCTTAAAACAAGTGGCCAATACGTGTCTGAATATAAATGACCCTGACTTGTTTTCTCTGTTGAGCCTATTGGTGTTAGATGATATCCTGGTCATGGCGACATCATATGACTACTCCTACTCTATTGAGCTCAAGAAAATATGCGCAGGTCAGGATTATAGGCTTAGGTGGCACGTTCTTGGCACAAAATAGGCCTTGGGTTTCATCTTCGGCATGAAAGACTAGAGGCTTAGACAGCAGTGCTAACTCCGGTCCTCCCAAGCAGTCTGCCATATCTGGGGTTGTGAACCAAACTTGCAAGTCAGGTTTCATTCCCATCATCACCATCACCATCACCACCACCATCATCATTTAACTATTATTGTTCCAATATTTATTGTTATCGATGCTGCAGATTGAACCCAGGGCCTTGTACAGACTCGGTAAGGCTCTGCTACTTATGTTCCAAGCTCTTGGTTTTGGAGATGGGATCTTTCTATTTAGCCCAGGCTGGCTTCAGACTTAAGATATTTCTGCCTCCTTCTGCCTAGCATTAAGATTACAGGTGTGTAAACCCATATCCAGCAGGCACTGTTATTCTTAAACGAAACAGAAATCAGCAGGAAGAAAAGGCCAATTTGGGCTAAATTGGTATAATGTATATAATATATAAAATTACACATCAATAAGACTCCAATCTCCTTTTTTTCCCAGGATTATTCTGTGGAAAACTCAAGCCTTATGCTTCTCTTCGCGCTTGAGATAGTATGTCTGGGTTTCCATTTCACTGCTTTGGGTAGCTTTTCCCTGACATTCATGATTAGGGGCCATGGAAATGACCCAGTGCAGACAATAATTCCTCTCAGTCTGCCCTTCCCTCTCCTTCCTCTTACACAGTTCTGCCAACCCCCTCCCCTCAAAGCCAATCCCCGCCCCCGTCCCCAAGCCAGGAATCCTGACTAGCAAAGCCTTTCCTTCCCTGATGAAGTACCTCTCACATATGGAACCTGACATAGGAAATCTCAGCCATTCCCTTTGGTCAAAGCAGAGAGATTACTAGTTAAAGGTCTGAATTAAGCTTTTGTAAAAATCTGAAGTCAGGGAATGCTTCTTTCTGTGAAATGCAACAGATGTTTGCAGAGAATGCACCTGTGATTCCAGACAGGGAAGGACCGAGGAAAGCTGAAATAAAGAACAAGAAGTTCAACCACTCCAAAGTCGCTTTCTTTGTAAAGTTAAAAAAAGACAATACTAGAGGAGCCAAATGGCCAAGGCCGGATTGTTTCCTGGCCGGGGTGAAGATATAGGGACGTTCTATGCATGTTCCCTGAGGCTGGCCTATGTGGGAAGACGAGTTTCCGTAGTAGCAATCCTGATTTCTTAGAAGGTCAGAAAACCACTTAGGATTTGGTTTGATGACCACGGTGCTTCACAGCATGGCTTCCTGTAACATTTACTCAGTGCCTTTGAATAAAGATTTGTTCTTTCACTCTTCCAAATTGAGAAGATACTAAGCATGCCTCTGGGGACACAGGGTAATCACAGTTCAGTTTATGACCCCCCACTTCTACTTTCTGTCCTTACTGTGCACCCTAAAATTGACCTCTCTAAGCCATCCTGTTCTGTCTTCTTTCAAGGTTGGCAGATGTTGGCTAGCCTCAGGGTACCCACAGAGGGTCTAGTCTCTTAATCATCTGCATGAAGAGGAGGGTGTGCTCTTGAATATCTTCATGTAGCTGGAGTGTGAGCTTTGGACCTAAAAAATAACATAGAAAACATTTTAAGAGCTTTAGCACAAAATGACTTAGCAAAGGGCCCTCTGGGAGTCAAGGTTAAGGAACTTTCCAGGGCTGCATAGTAGCTCTCTAGTGGCTGTCCCCAATAGCAGGACTGCTTCTTCCTTCCTAGGACTTCCGGAGGTTCCTGCCTCCCATTATGGCCTCCACTTCAGATAGCAGAAGCACAAACACATGTAAACGTGAAGGAATGTGTGATCTCCCTGTACTTTGCAAAGGGCACAGAATCTGCCACCCCAGATATACCTCTTCAGGATATGAATCATTATTTATTTTAATAGTGCATGTGGCTGTTCTGTCTGCGTGTATGTCCGTGAACCATGTTCAGACATTTCCTGAGGTGTCAGATTCCCTTGCTACCGGAGTTGCTGAGGATGGTCAGCTGTGATGTGGGTGCTGGGGATAAACCCCAGCCCTCTCCAAGAGCAGCCGATGCTCTCAGCTGCTGAGCCGTTCCTCCAGCTCTGACATGTAGATTATGGCAAAGTGAGTGACAGTAGCCGACACAGGGAGACTTCTGACTGACTAAAAGCAGATGCACGCTTCTCCCCTGTCGAGGACATTTGCATTTGTAGCAGGAAATTCTCCTTTGGGATTTATGTTGAGCAGCTCCATTCTAAATCAGAATCTGTGGTTTTGCTGAAACGAAGGCACCTGAATACATTTTACTGACGAAATCCGTAGGAACGCGTGAATTGATCTGGATGTAGTGGCTCCTTCCTGCAATCTCAGCAAGGAGAGGCAGAAGAAAGAGGATTGGTATTCGAGTTAGAGTTACTGTGGCCGCAATGAAACACCATGTCCAAAGAAACTTGGGGATCAAAGGGCTTACTTGGCTTATACTTCCACATCATAGTCCATCATTGAAGGAAGACGAGACTTCAACCCAATCAGGGCAGGAACCTGGAGGCAGGAGCTGATGCAGAGGCTGTGGAGAGCGCTTACTCATGCTCAGCCCGCTTTCTTATAGAACCCAGGACCATCAGCCCACAGATGGCACCACCCACACGGGATGAACCTTCTGAGTGGGGCCCTTCCTAATCAATCATTAATTTTAAAAGTGCCCACAGCTGGGATCTTATGGAGGCATTTTCTCGGTTGAAGTTTCTTCCTCTCAGGTAGCTCTAGGTCATGTCCAATTGACCTAAAACTAGTCAGGACGATGGCAGAGATTTTGAGGCTACTCTGAGCTACGTGGTGAGTTCTAGGACAGACAAGACTCCATTGTGAGATCCTGTCTCAAAATTACTTGTGGTTCTGCCAGTGTTTTATTCTTCTCTCTACACAAACGAGGTATATGGTGATAGATCGCTGGTCAAGGCTGTCAGGATTAACTAAGGCTGTACCAGAATGAAGCTGAAGCAGCAGCTCAGAGCACATGGTACTCTTGCAGAAGTGCTCTTGGTGCAAGTCTGTGGTGCTGGCAGAGCACTTCGTGAGGTCCTGTTGCCAGGACCTTGCATACGCCCTGCTCCTTGAGAGCTTCTTGGATTAATCAGCCACCAATTAATTCTTATCGGGGCTTGACAAAAGTAGCCCCATTTTGATTCTGACAAAGTTCACAGACAGGTATAACTGCTGCTTGACCTGGACGTTACTGTTTTTTGTCATCATGAAGATATCCTTGCTGAGGAAAATGGATAGAGCACATTTTATTTAACACCATCATCCTGACTTGTAGGCATTTTGGCTTGGATTGCACACACATCACTCGCTCTGGCTCTGGCTTCAGTGTCGCTCTTCCACTCCGTAGGCTCACCTGGCTTTCTCTACTCTATGGTGTCTCTGGATCCTCCAGGCCCTGGCAGCAATGGCTTCCTATTGTGGAAAGTTACTATGCAGTCCTGGAAGTTCCTTTGCCCTATTCATCCTGACCCCCAGAGGGCCCTTTGCTACGTGATTTTGGGCTTAATCTCTTGAAATGTTCTTTACGATTTTTCTAGAGCCCAAGCTCACACTCCAGCTGTATGAGGACATTCAAGAACACACACCCTCCTCATGCAGATGTTTAAGAACCCAGACACTCTGTGAGCACCTGAGGCTATCCAGCATCTCATCGCTCTCCCAGGCAGAACCTGCTTGGCTGTGGTCTGCTCTCTTCCCTGTGCATGAACTCTCTGAGGGGCTCATTTTTCTGCAGGAGCCAGGGCTGGGCACCATGCCTATTCCATCAAAGGTAATCAATAAATACTGTTAAGTGAATGCCCAAAACAGAGATGGAAGAAAAGAACTCAAAAGGAAGGCGGTCGGGAGCAGAAGCCCCTGAACTCGCCCAACGCTGGAGCCCTCTTTATTACTACTTCATGAAATGTGAGTGAGAAAAGTAAGCATTTTCTGTAGGACCCAGATACCCACTTCCACAGCCAAGGCAAGAGACAGATGGGCCAGCCCCAACCTGGCTCAGGCAGGCTAGCAGGTCATGAGCCCAACCTTCTCATGGGATGGGATGTCAGTGACTGGTTCTTAGCTCAAGTAGGAAACGAAACAGGAAGCAGAACTTTGAAATCAGCAAGTGGAGAATTATAATCCCAAATTGGAAAAACGGAGTTTTAGTCAGGGTATCTCAGGGTGCCAATTAAAATACGGGCTTGCCTCGAATTGCATTCACCCACATCTGGAGGGGTTTCATTCCTGTAACAAGCTGCCAAGGACTCTGATGTAAAATCACACAGCAATTATCTGGAACCCGAAGCCCAGAGAACACAGTTCTCTAGTTGAAAGGCTTACTGAAAAAAAAAAGAAAGAAAAGAAAAAGATCAGGTTCTTCAAGGGTCAGGCTGCCTGCAGCGAGGACCAGCTGATCCCTGTCACTTAAAGGGGAGTGAGGTCAAAGGCTCCCGCTCGGGGAATTGCTGCTCAGTGAGTCGGGGTGACAGCCACACACTTCACGGCTGTCAAGACCAGCATGGGGAATGAATGTGTGTCATCGGATGGTGTCAGGAGGTAATTAGCACCCCGTCAGCTGTCTGTAAACAAACATTTTTGATACATGCCATGAGCTATTTTGGTGATCAATTTTGTACTCTCAGAGAGCTGTATTTAATTACTTGTCTGATCTATCCTAAGGCCTGGCATCACACCAGTACCCACCATGGGTGGAACCAGGCCCCCACCTGCGCAGAGGTGGCTGGGCTGCACGCCCGGGTCTCATTCCAACGTCCATTCTTTTACCATAGCCCATCATTTTCACTGCAGTTCGTTAAGAGACATTGGTCCTAAAGTCAGTCAAAGGCCTTGATTGTCCTCCCAGATGGATTCTGCAAACCTTTACTGAGGGCTGACGCTGAACAACATTGTGAGGTAGGAATGGAAGAGCGCGCTAGCCCTGCTTGCAGATGATGGGAGCTGGGAAAGGGTTGAGGACGTGAGATACCCAGACTGAAGTCAAAGCTCTGGAACCGTCCCTTTGGGGCTGTGCTCTAGGCAGGCTGCTGGTACAAAAGAACCAGAAAGAAAGGCTCAGAACCTTTGGCTTAGCTACAAATAACAGTGAGAATGAAATAAGAGGACCTTCCAAACCTTAGACTTATTATCCCATAGACAAATGGGGCTGGACAACCAGTGGCTTAGATGGCGGCTTAGTTGACGTGCAAGCATGCAGGCCTGAGTTTGGATCCCTAGCACTTAGGTAAGAAAGCCTAGAGTGCTATGTACACCTGCAGTCTCAGCACTGGGGAAGCAGAGACGCGGCGTCCCTTGGACTTGCTGGCCAGCCAGCCTAGCTGCACACTGGGCACCAGATTGACCTCACCTCAAAAACAATATGGAGAGTGCTTATAAAAGATACCCAGTGTCAAATGCTGGTCTATACACACACAGGGCTTGCACACATGCACGCAACTCCTTCAACCACCCACACTACATACAAAGTTCAGAGTTAGGGAACCCTTATCCACAAAGACAGATCTCGGGACACAAGGGTCTAATTTCCTGTGGTTTCGTTCCACCATCCTTACACAGCGTGTGAGAGCCACTCTGAAGTTCA